>NC_083719.1:85621452-85924483 GCF_028564815.1 Eubalaena glacialis
GGTGCAAATTAATCAAGGAGAGAGTCTAGTGATAAGAGAATGGAATACAAGTAGAAAACATGCCAAATTCCCTCATAATCATAGGATCAAAAGATAATTATTGGAGGGATATTTACTACTCATTTTACCTTGTTTTGGTGACATACTTGCTTTCCCTTGCCCCTCCAATTACTTCAAATGTTTCCATAAATGAAAAATGTCATAGCTACGGTAACTAACTAAGAGTAAGAAAGGAACAGAAGTAAAGGATAATAAACATACTGGGAAATTAACATTCAGTTTCAAGAGGACAACGGAGCCAGAGATGATAAAGCCTAAGTTTCCTAAGAATCTCAAGAAAGAGGACAAAGGATGCTATTTCCCTTTGAAATGAATGTGTGTTAGTTTTCTATTGCTGTATAACACCTTACCAAATTAAGCAGCTTGAAACAATACAAATGTGTTGACCTGAAACAAATAGACTGTCAGATATTTCTTTAGCAAAAGTGGGTTCGCTCAGGATTAGTAGAGAATTGCAGTTCTTGGTCTGCAACCATGGTGAGCCACGTGCCAGTCCCTTCATGGCAAGTGAAGGAGAATCCTTTTATAGGGAGGAAATGTAAGTTTGGAGGACTACAAAGAGTAAACTAAATAAACAAAGAATCATGGTTTTTCATTGGCTCAGTCCTGCCAGGAAAGAAGAGGAGTGTTTCCTCTTCCTATAGGGAGGGCTCTGCTATCCTCCCAGGGCATGAGAACCCTGCTTTCATGGGGCTTTTGGGTTTCCCAGCTCCATTTAGTTGAGCTTTCTGTTTATAAATTTTTTTTACAAATGTATTCTTCCACTGTTTCTGTGTGTCATCAGTATGTCACAACACAGTTGCTTTGCTTATGGTCTCACAAGGCTAAAATCAATGTGTTAACCAGGGCTGCATTGTCATTTAAGGCTTGGGGTCCTCTTCATAGCTCATTCAGGTTATTGGCAGAATTCAGTTCCTTGAGGTTATAGGACTGATGTGATGCTTTTCTTATTGGCTGTTGACTGGGGACCATTCTCAACTCCCATAGCCTACATTTTGTTGCTTTGAATCTCTGACTTCCTCTCCATCTGACTTGACACCCAGATTTCAAATGCTCATGTGGTTAAGTCACCCAGATAATCTCCCTTTTTTAAAATCCACTGTGCTATAAACATAACATACTCACTAGTGTGAAATCCTATTATATTTACTGGTCTGTCCCACACTAAAGAAGATGGGATTATACAGGGCATGTACATGGAGAAGGGGGATTTAGGGGACATCTTAAAATTCTGCTGCCATAGGTGTTCAGTTCCATTTTTCTTTCAATTTTATGTCTAGATGACTCCCAGGAAGTTGCAAGATATGGGATTATCCAGGTACTGAGAACAATCTTATGTAGAAGTAAAGAAATTTACCCAATTTTTCTACTGCAACATTTTCATAATGGATCAAATTTTTTGGCTTATGTTTCTATTTTTAACATATTTTTGAATAGCTCTAACTTGAGATTTACTCTCAAAGAAAATATTCTATATGTATTAATAGTTTTAAAAGCCCAGAATTTTGAAAGAAAAGTTTATCTGACTTTTATTATAATTGTTTCCCTAGACAATACAGGTGTGAAAGAATAAATAGCTTCCATTTTCTGTGAAGTCAGAAAACAAACTTATAAAGAATATCCTAGCAGATGTGCTCAAAAGCAGGAGAGAGTAAACTCTTTTTTGTAATGGGCACATGGTAAATATTTTAGGCTTGGACAGTCAAGAGGCAAAATCAAGGATATTAAGTAGGGGCTTATATATTAAAAAAAAGACAAGTTTTTATACTTTTTATTAATGAAATTCAAAATTTTATTTGTGAACACAGAAATTTGAATTCATATAATTTTCATGTGCTGCAAAATATTTTTTGCTTTTTTTTTTTGACCATTTAAAAATGTAGAAACCATTTGTAGCACATTAGGTATACAAAAACATGTATCAGGCTGAATTTAGCTTGTGAACGATAGTTTCTTGAATGCTTTTCTAGAATTCTTATGGAGGTCGCTCTTGGTTCCATTTTTTTCTAAGCCCTTATTTTTTTCTCACTCTCCTAAAGAGTGTGCATGTTTGTACACACGCACACACACACTCACACAAACACATATATATGTACACTTTTAGAAGAATTTTATTTTCTTCTATTAACCACCCTTTGAACTCATAAACTCTCCTACTTATTTCCAGTCATGATCCCATAGAATTTCATTGATCTAGATATAGATGTATAGATAAAATACATCCCTAAATGATTTTTTTGATTCGTACAGGACTTAGTTCTATCATCTTTTACAATTAATGTGTTATACTGTATAACAATAATGGCATCTAAAATTTATGATGTACTTTGTGTCTTTTCTATAATTAACACATAAAGTTTTTGTAATGAGAAAAATTGTGTTTTGTCCACATATTTTTTTACTACTAGTCCTTGGACCTTTAATAGAAGTGTTCTGTGGTCTATAAAGACAGAATGTATATGACTAGGCTCTGTGCATTGTGCATTTGAGATTAGTAGAGAGAATATATGCTAAAGAAGCCCTTCATAGTTGAGCTAATCCATAAGGCTTACATCATTTTTGTGGTCTTAAAAATATTTTACAAGATGATTCATTCATTCAGAAATTCCTGCCTGATTTACATAAAGGGTATTTTTATGTTAAGATTAAATAATGATTTCAAAAGATTAAATTATGATCTATTCACTTTGAACCCATATGAGTAGTTAAATACCCTTCTTGGAAAGTAAACACCAGTGGTTATTGGGAGCTTCTAATATTAAAAACAGATTAAAACCAGACCTTTATTCTTTATGTTTCCCAAATCAGTATTTCTGATTACTTTTTTGACAAGTGAGTACTTCATAAATACTTTTAAATAGCATTTAATACATTCCCAGCAATCTTCTTGAGAAAATGTTTTAACCCTTTGGCCCAAGAAAAGTTTTCTAGCTTGAAAGTGCTATACTGTCCTTCTGTCGCTTGCCAGGGGAGAACTCAGCACTTTTTTTTTGGATTTCAACTGAATGGGAACAAAGGGATTCCTAAAAGATAAGGAAAGATATAATCAAAGCAAAAGTCAGCTGTTAACACTTCAGCCTTGGGGAAGAATTGAAGAACTTTCAAGAGTCTGAGTTCTAAGGAGACAGTTCATGAGCATCCTTGAACTTGATAAATCCAGAGGAGCTCTTCTAAGTCACATTGAAAGGGGAAAGGGGAAAGTGTGGAAGTGACAAGCAGCATCTAGGAAGAATAAAATGATCAATTCTGACTTTGAGAAATCTTCTCTTCAGGGTATGCATACATAAAATCTTTTCTAAGTTAAAAAAATGATTAAAGGTCCTATGCAGTACCTTGTGATTTATAGATTTGTCATAGAAGAAAAGAATGAAACAGAGATTGGATTGGAAATCATGGTAATACAGTGCCTTATTTCTGTAGTTCCAAAAACGTAAGTCTAAGGTAGATGTCTTCAGTGAAGTAATTACTAATTACTGGGAATATTTTGACTGAATGGACTTTCAAGGCCCTAACTGGCTCCAGGAATGCTGGATAAAATGTTAGGCTACAGGATAATAAACTTACTTTCTGGCCAAAACCAATTAACTGTTTAGTTGTATTTGAAATAATTAGAAATAATTGACACAAAACAAGTGTTTCTATATACTGAAAATTTTAAATGTTCCCAAAGCCCTTGTCCTGCTGAGTCCCTTTAAGGAGTTCTTTTTTTCTTTTGAAGTTTGAAACATAGCCACAGCACTTAAAATATAAACTGAAGTGATGACTCCATGAGACTTAGTAATTTCAATTTTTTACAAAATCTCTTAAATATTTAAAACAATTTATTATTAAAAGCACTTTGATACAATGATTTGGAAACCCCCTACTTGATTTTATGGAGAACCCTTGAGACTTAAAAATTATTTGTGAGTATTTGCAAATGATTTTAAATAAATAATTAAGTGCTTTAACAATATTATGTAGAAGGCTAGAAGTCAAAACCAAAGATTGCAACAGCACTCAAAATATCCAGGAAAAATGTCCACTAAGCCTCTCCATGTGCATGATAGTTATTATAAAGTGATTTTTTTTTTTCTCTTAATGGCTGAAAAATGCAGGATGTCATTGATGTGTGTTTCTTTTAAAACAGTATTCTGTATTTATTTAAATGGGATAAATGTTCATACTCTCATTTCCCATAGAAGACTAAAGTATTTAACTTTAGCATTTCATTTCTCTTATTGTAGCAAGCTATTAAGCTTCCTCATTGTTCTTATTCACAATATCATCCAATATCCTAGATTAGAGATCCACAAATTATAGCCTGGGGGCCAAATCCAGCTGTGCTTTTTTTTTGTAAATGAAGTTTTATTGGATCATAGTTATACCTATTCTTTTACCATTGTCTATGGATGCTTCCCCCGACAATGGTAGAGTTAAGTAGCTATACAGTGACAATATGGGCCAGAAAGGTCTAAAATATGTAATATCTGGCCCTTTACAGAAAAAGTTTGCTGACCCTTGACTGTTTTAGATCATCAAGCCTATTTCTAAATAAACATGCCTAGTAGTTCAAGCATTGATAACTGGAAAACAAATAGAAAAAAATTTTATGTAAAACTTGTTTTATCATTTGATGCTCAAAGATTGCCTAACCAAAGAGAACATTTTGTAGCACCTTCATAATATTAACAAACTGCTGTCTTATATACAATAAGCAGCTGATTTATTGAAAGTGACTTGTGTAGTCAATATCTGGAATGAAACAGCTAGTTTCATCTTGTCCAATTTTTACATTACTCTTCATTTTCCCTGAGAATTACACAGCTGAAACACTTTCAGTGAGGTACTTCCTTGTAAAATGATCAGTTGTACCTGTCACCAGGAAGAAATGCATTTTCCGTGCTTTAGTACAGCCATCTGCATCCTTCATTTTCATTTAATTCAGTCACTGGAGCCCTAATGATCACAGCCATTTCGGGAAATGCCATCAATTACAGCAAGGAGCTCATTCAGAAGTGAAAGATGAGTTCCATTCTCTGTTACTTAGAGGTCAGTGATCATTCCCCAACCTCTTCCCAGTGAACAAATAGTACAGTATCTTTCACAGGCTCCTTTATTTTTCTCAAGTCAGCTACTTTATGACTTTTTGTAGACCTTGCTTATAATAACATCATGTATTTGATGCTGGCAGCCCTAAGGCAAGCCTGACCTAATCATTTTCCTTGAGTCCATCATAATAAATTCAATCATATATAATTCTGACTCCCAAGAGATATCTTTAAAAGAACAGGTATTATTAAAATGACATTTTTAAAATTTCTAAAACAAATACAGTTGGTAAAGTTTATATTGAAATGATTATGAAATAGTAATAATTTCTCATCTATAAAATTTATTATTTTCTATAAATATAATCATTTTGAAAGATGCAGTATAGAATTATATATTTGTGTCAAAGAATAGCATAATATTTAAATATTACATTTATATGCCCTCTCTAAAGCACATTTAATAATTAGGAATACAATTCAATCACCCATATTCTGTTTTCAAAAAGTTGTATGGCTATTACATCCAGAAAAAAACCTGTTTATTTCAACTTTATAAATAATGTTTATATCAAGTGTTTATATCAACTTTATAAATAATCACTAAGAACCGGAAGCAACCAGGATATTCATCAATAGGTAAATGGACAAACTGTGATATATCAATGCAATGAAGTATCATTCAGCAATTTTTAAAAATGAGTAATTAAGCCATGAAAGACATGGAGGGAACTTAAATGCATATTACTAAGTGAAAGACTCAGAAAAGGCTGCATACTGTATCATTCCACTTATATGACATTCTAGGAAAGTCAAAACTAAGAGGATGGTAAAACAACCAGTGGTTGCCAAAGGATCAAGAGGAGGGGTAGGCAATTGAATAGGTAAAACACAGGGGATTTTTAGAGTGGTGAAATTATTCTTCATGATACTGCTTTGCTGAATATTTCCATTTCGAATAGAGAAAAGATGATCTTTTCAATAAGTAGAGTTGGAACATATCCATTCCCCCACACCAAAAAAAAGGAAAAGAATCTAGACAGAGATCTTACACCCTTCACAAAAATTCACTCAAAATGGATCACAGACATACAAGTAAAACACAAAACTATAAAACTCCTGGAGGATAACATAAGAGAAAACCTTGGGTCTGATGATGACTCTTCAGATACACCACCAAAAGCACAGTCCATGAAAGATATACTAAGTTGAACTTCAACTTAAAATATACTAAGTTGAACTTTGCTATGTAAAAGATATTGTCAAGAGAATGACAAGATAACCCACAAAGTGGGAGAAGATATTTGCAAAAGATACATATGATATAGAACTGGTATGCAAAATGTACAAAGAACTCTTAAAACTCAACCATAAGAAAGCAAACAATACAATTAAAAATGGGCCAAAGGCCTTAATAGATGCCTCACCTAAAGAAGATATACAGATGGAAAATAAGAATATGAGAAGATGCTCTACAGGGAAATGCAGATTTAAACAACAATATCACTACTGTGCACTATTAGAATGGCCAAAATCCAGAATACTGACAACAAATGCTGGTGGGAATGTGAAATGGTGCACCATTTTGGAGGAAAGTTTGGAGGTTTTTTTACAAAACTGAGCATACTCTTACCATACTCCTTGGTATTCTCCCAAAAGAGTTGAAAACATGTCCATACCATAACCTGAATACAGATGTTTATAGCAGCTTTATAAATAATTGCCAAATTTTGGAAGCAAACAAGATGACCTTTGATAGGTGAATGGATAAATAAACCGTGGTACATCTAGGCAATGGGATATCATTCAGCACTAAGAAGAAGTGACCTATCAGGCCATGAAAAGACATGAAGGAATCTTAAATGCATATTACGAAGTGAAAGAAGCCAATCTGAAAAGTCTACATACTATATGATTCCAACTATATGACATGGTTAAGGCAAAACTATGGAGACAATAAAAAGATCATCGAGAATTGGGGTGAAAGGGATTAATACGTAGAACACAGAGGATTTTTAGTGCAGTGAAAATACTCTGGATGATAACTATAATGATGAATTTATGTCACTATACATTTGTCCAAACCCATAGAATGTGCAACACCAAGAGTGAACCTTAATGTAAGCTATGGACTTTGGGTGATTATGATGTGTCAATGTAGGCTTGTTAATTGTAACAAATGTACCACTCTGGTGGGGGAAGTTGATAATGTAGTAGGCTACGCACATGTGGTTGGAGGGGGTATATAGGAAATCTCTGTACCACCCCCCCTCAATTTTGCTGTTATTCTTAAATTGCTCTAAAAAGAAAGCCTTAAAATAATTACCACTTTACTCATTATTATATAAGGCTTTTCTTCAGAATCAAACATATTAGAGCTGCTTTCTTTTGATCTGAGGGACATTGTTTGACTGAAGCCTCAACTGAAATGTTGGTATTCAATGGCAAAACATTATTGTGTGTTGTATTAAAAATAAAGATGAAACATATTTATTATTAAGTTACTATGTTATATTTAGAAATAGCTGCATTTTTTATTTTAAAAGAGAATTTGAATACTTGAGAAAAACACAGATAGTTAATTTTTTTTAAATATAGATTAAAAAAACTAAGGTAAGACATTGTACTATCAACCATGGAATGCTGAATACATCATGGTGTGTTGTTAAATCACTGATTCAGTGATAGTTAAAGCCTCCAAGATACTGATAGAGAAAAAGAATCCATAGGTTAGTGGAGGCATATTTTCATTTGATTTGGTGAAATTTGTAAATAAGAGAATTATTTTTATTAATGTAATTGTCTTTGTTTTTAACTCATCCTGATATTATCCTATGCCTTCCAGTGATTTCAAAATTAAAATTTAATTCAAAATTAGCTTTAAATTAATAAATCACACTTTCTCTTAAATATACTATAGTCCATATAAATTTACATAAATTCTCACTGATAAATCAATGGAATAATTTTGGAAATGCAACATTATACCCTCACAATAGAACAGCAGATCTTTATTGGTATTAACCCCCTCCCAAAATTACAAAAAGTGTATTTTACTAAAAAAATAAGGAGCTTGAATCATATTAATAATTTATAAAATTATTCTTTTAAAAAACTTTAGCTATAAATAGCAAGAAAATGGTTTACATTTTAGAAGACAAAAGAACAAAAAAACAAAACTTTGGGTACATCAGTTTGTGCTCCCTGAATTTTCTTCCATTCACCATTAGGAGTAATTTTTCACAAATTTTTTAATTAATAATTTATTTGATATCATTAGTTAATAATTTACTGTAAAATTTCCTGTGCTCTATAGAAATATATAGGGATAATAAAAACTATGAAAATAGTGACTGTGTTTAGGATTGTGTTAAAAAAAAAGAAACAAATTTTATTTTTGGTTCTGACAGAACCAAATATTACGCTACTTCCAGAGTGAGTGCTGGTAAAGTAATAAATTGAGTTAGAACTCCAGCTAAGTACTATATTCAGCATTTCCAGAATACAGGCTACATTCATAATAAACAACTTTAATTTAAATGTGATTTCTAACAAGAATAACTTTACCATTCTGACCTTATATATGTTAGTTTCTTAGGATAACAATTATTTCTGAGAATTTAGAGCATCGAACCTACTGGCATGAACTTTATTTCTAGCACAACACAACATAAAACACTTAAATTGAGCAAAGTCAAAGGCATAGTATAAGATTCTCTTTCTCTTTCAGTCTCTCTTTCTTTGTCTCTATCCCTCTCTCAAGTTTTGAGTGTTTAGCATAAAGGTTGGGAAATAAAGTTAGCTATTTTGGGACATAAATTTAAATTCTCCTTAATTCTTTCAAAAATAATTGTCAACTAGAAGCTGGGAAATATAAAGGTGACTAAGTGATGTACCCTGCCCTCAGGGAGATGATGGCCAAAAGGGAAGATAATGACACTTATAAATAGGTCTTACATGAGATAGAAAGTGACCTGAGCCCCAAGAAGAGTATAATTTTACAAAAGGGGGAATTCAGAAGACAAGAAAGTTCATCTAGCTGATGGGATTAGAGAAGGCCACAATGAGCCTATGATGCTTAAATTTGTTTTCTAAGGTTTGTTAAATTAATTAAACAAGGAGGCCATTAGATTAAGGTGGTTCTAATGCTATGGTGGCCTATGTAAGCAAACTAAAATCTAAGTCTGTAAATGCCTCAAGGTTATGAAATCAAAACTTAAGGACAGCCAATCACAAACAGCCAACTAAGCTCTAAGTTATAGTCAATCAAAAATGTCCTTACTTTTTTCTCTTTAAAAGTCTTTCCCCTAGCTCCTGTTGTCAGAGTACCCTTCCAAATTGATTTTGCTCAAATAAACTCAAAATTTTTAACATGCCTCAGTTTATCTTTTAACCAGTTAGATAGGATTTACAGGAAATTCTGAAGAACAAGAAGAAAATTCTAGACAGTGATTTCAGCCTAAGCATGGAACCATGGCAGAGACCTCAGGGCATGTACAAGAAATAGTAAACAATTCAATCTGGAGCATATAGAAAATAATAAAGTTAGAAAAGTGGTTCATACTCTTACTTAGCTAAATATACTGGGTATATCAGCAAAACAGAACAAGTCTTAGTGGAAAAATATAGAGGGATTTTCCTAATTCCTTCTTATTTTTGTTTTTGCTGTTTTCTTACCTCCTTGAATGATCACATAAGATCATTACCTCAAGTCCTTGGAAACACAAGATTACTAGAGAAGATAAATAGTGCACTGTTTTCTTAATGAGAGTAGAAACATAAAAATAAAGTATTTTATGGCAAAACTAACTTTATATAATACCCTTATATATACTTCCTATGACTCTATAATTATTTAAAAATAAAAGTTTAAAAGAATTCCCTATAGATATATACTTAAGGACCCACACATTTCTAAATAAGAGATCTATGGATTCCAAGGTCCCGTCATCATTAAAAGTAGCTTTAAAGAGCATTATGCCATTTGGGGACATCATTAGAATCCTCTGTAATTTGTCTCCTGCCCATGCTATTTTCATGTATTTATTTATTTATTCACTTGTTTCTATATGAGAGGTGTCTACAGATAGTAACCTGGGTGGGAAAGTAGGCTATAGAACTTTCCCTGAGGCTGTATTTTCAAAACAACCTCAAGTTTTATGTCTATAGTGTGTTTATTTTAAGTAGCTTTGGTAGCTGATGGAGTTCAACAGGGAATTAAAACCTATTCACGTTAACAGTTGGGTCAACCATTGTTCATTCATCCAACACATATATACTTACTGCTGTGATCCAGGGACTAGGATAGTACTGAAGATACAGTAACAAATGAGAAAGTATCAAGGAAACTTGGAATATTTGGGGAAGAGAGAAAATTCAACAATAAATTTCACTTTTAAATGAAAATAGTGTGATGGAACCCAAAATGCAGCATTGGTATGTTGATATAGAAATACTTTGAGTCCCAAACCATAGAGAACTGTGTACTACTGCATAATACTATCATTCTTTTACCTGTTAAATCAAAATTACGAATCCCTAGAGTTGGAAAGTAACTTGAGGTCTAACAGAATTACTGGTAAGTATACAGGAGAGAATTTTATATCACCTTAACGTTAAATAATAATCTGTGTGCTCTCAGCTGGAAACTGTTTATAGTTCCAGAGTACGTACAAGTGACTGGCAATCACAACTCGATCCAAGAAAGTGTTTCTTCACTATCTTAACTATATAAGCAGGAAAATATGAAGTGGTTGCCTCTATAAATGATGATTAAGTGTGTCAACTTGTAAAATAATCCTGCCACGAGAGTTAATTAGGTCATATCAATATATCTGTGTGAATGGAGTAATAGCAATACAGTTGTACATTTGTATGGCATTGTAACATGTATAAAGTTCTTTCACTTATACTATCACATAATTAATTTTCATAAGGCCTTAAGATGTAGGCAAGACAGGCAAATGAAGGGTCTTTACTTGGTGGATTAGTGGCTTTCAGTTCTTTTTTAATTTTTTCTATATTTTTGTACAAGTTTCTTACAGCTAGTGAGTAGCCATCATAATCCCTGAATCCATGTTCAGCGTAGTGTGTCCACTGACCCATATTGATAACATTGTTTACTGGTTAAATTAGTGTGAAATTATAGACTTAAAACTAAGGGTGACGTGGAATCAAAATATTCATTGTACGAATTGGCTAAGGTGGCTACTATTTGGTGTTCTAACAGGATAACAGGTTTTACTGAATGCAGGTGAAGAGTAGGCAGAACTGGGATCAATCGCTCCATTAAAGTTCTTGCACTAAAGAACAGGCATACACCTGTTTTCAGATTTGAAAAGAGGGAGGAATCCTCACTGGAAAATGTAGCAGTTATTTAAGGAGGCTGGAGGACCCAGGCTCTAAGAAGCAGGAGGTGGGTGTTGTAATTCAAATTACATGCTAATTTTCATTGATCAGCCTATTTAAATGGTAATGAGGCATAGATAGTGCTTCTGTCCTGAGTGTCTGAAACTCTATGCAGAGGGTATCTGTCAGCAAGAAAAAAAAAAAGTGCTTGCTTGAAAAGCTGTAGTTGCTTCAGGGGCATGTGATTGTAAAAGGGAATGAGCTTTCAGTCCTTTGACCTGTGTTAAAGGAATTCCTATCAAGAATTTTTCGGACTGCAGGTAACACCCAACTGTTACCATCCTTCTACAGTCACCTTTAGCTTTCTGGGGCTGTATCCTGTAATTGAGAAAGAAGAACAGACATAGCTGTGATTGCCACTTTTGTGGTGGAGACGGATGACCAACATCACCCATCATCCTTAGCTGTGCACAGTGGAAGTCTGATTGCTTTTCATGTTGTGTAAAATCTTAATTACACCACGTGGATGTAAAGTATTGATTCAGGCAACCAAGCAAAATTAAAATGCAATTGTTTAGAGGATGAAATGCGGCTGTATAAAAGGAGGTTAAGGTTCAATAGGGAAGAAAGATGTAAATATACTTAATAGATGGTTGCAAGTGACACTTGCCTTAAGAAAAATATAAAACATACCTACGAACATCAGAGGAGGGAGAAATGCTTCAGGCTGGAGGATCAGAGAGCACTTAACTAAGGCTCCAGCATTTGAAATCGGTGTTGAAAACTGTATAGAATTTGGGAAATGAGAAACAGTGAACTGAAGAAGGAATGGAGGGCATTCCATATGGAACAGGGAAGGAATCAGTTTAGGAAAGTCTCAGGGGAACTATTGCTCCAAGAAATAAATACTGCCTACTGCCCAGGGTGCCCCTGAAATGAGTAAAAGAGGAATTAAAAGAATTATTTCTCACCCAATAGCTGTTCATTTCACTTTAGAATTAATGATGAATGTGTAGATTGTACAATACATGTGTATGTGTGCAATGGTGTGCAGTTTTTTTCATGTAATTTCAAAAATTTGTTGTTTGTATTCATTTTGTGTCATTCTTAGTACTCATGTTTGGTTCTTAGGGAAGAACTAAGTTTTTTTTTTCTTTTTTAAGTCTTTACTGTCAGGAAGTATACTAAGCACTTTACCTACATTTTACACGTATAAAGCCCATCAAGTAATCACATTAAAATATTTTTTTTCCAAACCTGAGCAAAGGCCAATATCATGTTATCAATCATCTTTGAGAAAAATATATTTGAGTTATTTTCCGGAAGATAACTTGAGGTCAACTTTATTGATAGATGTTTCTGAAAGGTTAGATTATAACCTGGTCAGCTGTCACTTTGTGCCCAGCCTAATAACCTCAAACCAAATATTTAAAGTGGCAAGGTACTTTAACCAGTCTAATCACTAACCTAACAGTCTTTAGCAAGTTCTTTCCTTCCTGCACCTATGTTATCAATTTAGTTACTTTTTTCCTATAAAATGCTCTATTAAATATGAGTATTTGAAATGGCTTTCTCAGAAGCATATTTCCCTAACAGTAAATTTAAAATAAAACTTTGGACACATGCTCACAAATATTCTGTCTGAGCACTTGCTTTAACATATTCAAAGAAACAATAGAAAGCAAAAGATATGTCTTTATGTGTTTAGTTTTTCACAAAAATTTAAAAGATATATTTTCATTATGCACAACACAATTCCCTAACAGTCTCTTTTGGTTCTTAACGTCAATTTTTGTATTTTTGTCTCATCACAACTACTCCACAGCATCTTCAACAATTCCAATAAAGAAAGAAAAACTCTCCCACCAGAATACAGCTCATGAGGCTCTCCGTCATTTCACCTGTCAGCTATCTGGCTCAGCTCTTTTTTAATGTGCATTAATTTAGCCCCTCTTGCTTCTTCCAGTTTTCTTGTTTGACAATAACCTGGGCTCTCCACAATAGTGGAGTGGCCAGGAGCTGATTAACAAATAAGAACTCTTTCTTCATGAATACTCATGTGATGAATAATGTAAGTTATCTCACATTTGTCCACTAGGTCTTTTTGGTCCTTTGCCAAGAGAGACATAGTTAAAGTAGAATTTTCAGAAAGGTCTTATTCATGCAAATATAAAATGAACAGGTCTAAGTTTCATTCTCTGCATTACTTTTAATAAGAGAACCGGCAAGATACACATTTTTTTAAAAATTCAAAGAACCTTTGAGGAACTGGGTATTTATGGGTAATTTAATAAAGGACTGCTAGTATATAATTGTTGGGTTAGATACAAGACTACTTAATGTCCTACCCTTGGGGTTAGCTTTTCCACCCAAAGAAATAAGTTGCACCTCTTCTGGACAAAAAAATCTATATATTAAACTCTGCTCCTACACAGTTGTAAAATAGTCTGGTCAATATAAAATAAATCAAAGATTCAAGCTCAGAACCACACTGAAAGAATACTCAGTAATATCGTCTGCCTATTTCAAAGTTTCAGACAATTGTTCTAACACAGTTCTTCCTATTCACAAATCCTTCCTATTTTTCCTATGCTTCTACTGAGTTAGGTGTTTCCCGTGCACCACGGAGGTGCTGTCATGGTTACCTTAGCTATTTCTATCAAAGTTTCTCCTAAAAACTAGAGTTGCAGGAATTGAGCATTGTCAAGATGACTGAGCATGTCAGCATTACTTTAATTTCCTCCCATTCCAGGACATCTGCCCATTGGAATCAGAGAAGAATAATGCACTTCTCAGCTTTTTTTCAGACTGACACATTGACATTCTGGTTTATATAAACTGAAATTATTATAGGATGACGTTTTCTCCATGTAGATCTCCATGTGGACATAAAAAACACAAGTACTATGTATCTGGCTGATCACAGCAATTTCATTTGTGAGAAATCATGGCATACTGAAAGCAAATTATGGCACAAAACTCCAACTTGAGAAATTAGTTATATTAAATTTGTTGTATTTAAGGGAGGGGGTGATGATGGAGGAGAAGAGATCGATGACTGGGGATGGGAAACCTGCTAATCTGCTCTCACTGGAAACTTGCTTACTGGAATCCTGCTTTGAGAGGCTTAAGAATACTTGTTCCACATTTTTCCCCCACATATAGCCTGGTATCTATCCTGAGCTCAGTTATTTTTTGTCACTCTCTGAGTACAGCCATGAGGCTTCATGTTTTCCTCCTGATTCTGATTAGCTACAGAAAAGTATTAGAAATTCAAGGGCACTCATAATTTCTGATAGATTAATATAATGTTAGGTAAGTTGTTGCAATAGAACCCTCCAGAGATATGGTCCAGACATTTCTGATTCTCAGAGCTGGGTTATTTTGCCTCATATTACATGGCATAAGTGTATTTTCATGAACAATCATGTGCACTTACTGAATCCTTGTAAAAACCTTTTAAGGTGTTTCCTATTACTATCCTCTTTTGAAAGAGATGGAAACTGAAAGTCAAAGAAGTTAAATAGACTGTCCAATGTCACTATTGATGGGAGAATTAAGACTCAAATTTGGATTTGTTTGTAAAGGATGGATAGAAAAAAGTTGTCTTCCATTAATATTCCATTACCTTATATCTGAAAAGATTTTAAATATTTCAAAATATAACTTGAACATAAATCAAGGTAACAATTCCTGCTTAACATAGTGAGATCATTGAAAGGAACAAAATCATAATTACAAATTTTATTTCCTAAACTGTTAAATATGGTGATAATATATCTGCCAATTTTAAAACTAAAGAAAAACAAAATCCATACAATAAATGTATAAATATATTCAAGATGACCTGATTTTACTTTTTTATCTGAAAAGTAACTTCCAATTTTAATTTGTCATATATATCAATAATTTGATAACATTTTGTACCATACTATTACATATATTTAAGTCTTTTATTTTTAAAAACCCTAAATCATGCACAAGAAAAATAAGTTCAGTTTGATAAATTTAACTCCCTTATCCTTCTCCTTTCTAGAAGGAAATCTTTGAGTATTTAATTGGAAGCTTGTTAACTATTTCTTTATAACAGAGATGTTTCATTCTTGGTGGTTTGATTGACTTGGTTTTGATTTACATTTTACAATTCTGAGATCTGCTTTCAAATTTATGATAAATATTAATGATATGATAATCATATAAACACTCTTACATGCTTGCAAAGAGTACAGGTTTGTGGGGTCCAGGTCTATATATGTATACACACACATACTTTTTTAATATTCTTTTCCAGTATGGTTTATCACAGGATATTAATATAGTTCACTGTGCTATACAATAGGACCTTGTTTTTTATCCATTCTGTATATAATAGCTTACATCTGCTAATCCCAACCTCCCACTCCATCGCTCCCCCAAACCCTTCTCCCTTGGCAACCACCAGTCTGTTCTCTATGTCCAGTTTCTGTTTCTCTTTCATTGATAGGTTCATTTGTGTCATATTTTATCATATAAGTGATATCATATGGTATTTGTCTTTCTCTTTCTGACTTAATTCACTTAGTATGATAATCTCTAGCTCCATCCATGTTGCTGTAAATGACATTATTTTCGTTCTCTTTTTATGGCTGAGTAGTACTCCATTGTATATATGTACCACATCTTTATCCATTCATCTGTTGATGGACATTTAGGTTGTTCCCATGTCTTGGCTACTGTGAATAGTACTACTATGAATATAGGAGTACATGTATCTTTTTTAATTATAGTTTTGTTTGGATATATGCCCAGGAATGGGATTGCTGGATCATATAGTAATTGTATTTTTAGTTTTCTGAGGAAACTCCATACTGTTTTCCACAGTGGCTGTACCAACTTACATTCCCACAAACAGTGTAGGAGGGTTCCCTTTTCTCCACAGCCTTTACAGCATTTGTTATTTGTAGACTTTAATGATGGCCATTCTGACTGGTGTGAGGTAGTACCTCATTGTAGTTTTGATTTGCATTTCTCTAATAATTAGCGATGTTGAGACTCTTTTCATGTGCCTATTGGCCATCTGTATTTCTTCTTTGGAGAAATGTCTGTTTAGATCTTCTTCCCGTTTATGGTTAGGTTTGTTTGGTTTTTTTGTTGTTGAGTTGTATAAGCTGTTTGTATGTTTTGGAAATTAAGCCCTTGTTGGTCCCATCATTTGCAAATATTTTCTTCCAGTCTGTAGGTTGTCTTTTTATTTTGTTTATGGTTTCCTTTGCTGTGTAAAAGCTTGTAAGTTTGATTAGGTCCCATTTGTTTATTTTTGTTTTTATTTCTATTGCCTTGAAAGACTAACCTAAGAAAACATTGATACTACTTATGTCAGAGAATGTTTTGACTATGTTCTCTTCTATGAGTTTTATGGTGTCTTGTCTTAGTTTAAGTCTTTAAGCCATTTCAAGTTTATTTTTGTGTATGTTGTGAGGGTGTGTTCTAACTTCATTGATTTACATGCAACTGGCCAACTTTCCCAGCACCACTTGCTGAAGAGACTGTGTTATTCCCATTGTATATTCTTGCCTCCTTTGTCAAAGATTCTTCTTGGTGAGCCTGGCCAGAGGTTTGTCAAACTTGGTTTTATTGATTTTTCTATTGTTTTCTTAATGTCTGTTTTATTTATTTCCTCTCTCTTCTTGATTATTTCCTTCTGTATGCTGACTTTAGATTTTTTTCGTTCTTCTTTTTCTAAGTCTTATAAGTGGTAGGTTAGGTTGTTTATTTGATCTTTTTCATGTCTTTTGAGGAAGGCCTGTATTGCTATGAACTTCCCTGTAAGAACTGCTTTTGCTGCATCCCATAGATTTTGTATGGTTGTGGTTTTATTGTCATTTGTCTCAAATTTTTTAATTTCCTTTTTGATTTCCTTGTTGACCCATTGGTTTTTTAGTAGCATGTTGTTTAGTCTCCATGCAATCGTTTTTTTCTCATTTCTTTTCATGTGGTTGATTTCTAGTTTCATGACATTATGGTCAGAGAAGATGCTTGAAATAATTTCTATACTCTTAAATTTGTTGTGGTTTGTTTTGTGCCCTAGTATGTGGTCAATCCTAGAGAATGTTCCATGTGCACTTGAAAAGAATGTGTAATTCTGTTTTCTTTGGATGTAATGTCCTGAAAATATCAATTAAGTCTAACTGTTCTACTGTGTCATTTAGGATCTATGTTGCCTTATTGATTTTCTGTCTAGAAGATCTGTCCATTGATGTGAGTGGGGTGTTAAAGTCTCCTATTATTATTGTATTCCCATCAATTTCTCCCTTTATGTCTGTTAGTATTTGTTTCATATATTTGGGTGTTCCTATATTAGGTGTATATATGCTGAAGAGTGTAATATCCTCTTCTTGTATTGATCCTTTTATCATTATATAGTGTCCTTCTTTATCTTTCCTTATGGCCTTTGTTTTAAAGTCTATTTTGTCAGATATGAGTATTGTGACTCCCACTTTCTTGTCATTTCCATTTGCATGAAATATCTTTTTCCATCCCCTCACTTTCAATCTATGTGTGTCTTTTACTCTAAAGTGGGCCTCTTGTAGTCACCATATTGCAGGCTCTTCTTTTTTCTTTATACAGTCTGCCACTCTATGTTTTTTGATTGTAGCATTTAATCCATTGCCATTTAAGGTAATTATTGATAGATATGTGTTTGTTGACATTTTAAACCTTGTTTTCCAGTTGATTCTATATTTATTCTTTGTTCCTTTCTTTTTCTTTTTGTTTTTCTTTTTGTGATTTGATGATTCCCTTTTATTTTATGCTTGTGTTCTTTTTGTTTTTTTGAATTTATTGGTAAAATTTTCTTACCCTCCTTCCTTACATTTTATGATTTTGATGTCCTCTTTTACATCTTCATGTTTATCCTTTTGCTGTTCCTTGTGTTTATCATCGCTTTCACAAATAGGTTTTTTTTTTTTTCCTTTCTGATCTGTATACTGACTTATTTAAGTTATGTACTTTACAATTGTGATTTCCTCTTTTCCTACATCCTCTTGCTTCTTTTCTATTTAGAGAAGACCTTTCAATATTTCTTTTAGGATAGGTTTAGTATTGCTGTATTCTTAATTGTCTGAGAAATTCTTTATCTCTCCTACTTTTCTAAATTATAATCTTGCTGCATAGAGTAGTTTACATTGCAGATGTTTCCCTTTCAAGACTTTGAATGTATTTTGCCACTCCCTTCTGGCCTGCAGCGTTTCTGTAGAGAAATCAGCTGATAGACCTATGTGGGGGGGGCGTTCCCTTGTAATTATCTCTTTGTTTTTCTCTTGCTGCCTTTAGAATCCTCTCTTTATCTTTAAATTTTGCCGTTTTTATTATAATATGTCTTGGTGTAGGTCTTTTGGGGTTCATCTTGTTTGGAACCCTTTGTGCTTCCTGTACCTGAATATCTGTTTCCTTCTTTAGGTTTGGGAAGGTTTCAGCCATAATTTCTTCAAATACATTTTCAATTCTCTTTTCTCTTTCTTCTCCTCTGGAATCCCTATTATACATAGATTGGCATGCTTTATAATATCCCATAGGTCTCTTACATTGCTTTCATTTTTTTATTTTTTTCTTCATTTGGCTTTCTGTCTGCTGTTCTGATTGGGTAATTACCATTAGTCTATCTTCCAGATCACTTATTCTTTCCTCTGCATTATTCATTCTGCTATTCATTGACTTTAGCTCAGCTTTTGTCTCAGTAAATGAATTTTCTAAGTTTTCTTGGCTCCTTATAGTTTCTAGCTCCTTTTCACAGTAATCTGCATTTCTGTCAATAGCCTGTCTTAATTCCTTCAGTATTTTCATTACCTCCTTTTTGAACTCAGTGTCTATTAGACTGAAGAGGTCTGTTTTATTGTTTGTTTCTTCAGGGGAATTCTCTTGGTCTTTTAACCAGGAGTGGTTCCTCTGCTTCTTCATTTTACTTATATTTCTCTTATTCTGTGAGTTTAGATCAATTATCTACTGTAGTCTTAGAGGGCTATTTATATGTGGGAGTGTCCCTGTGTAGCTTGTGTGGGTTTAATATTTTTTGGAGTGAGGGCTGCTTTTAGCTTGGATGTTTGCTGTCTCTCCTTCCTCAGCATGTGCTGACTGTTATCCCCTTGATAGGGGATGTTCAGGTGCACGGCCCACACATGTTCCTGGGGAGGTGGGGACAGCAACTGGCACCTGGTCTTGGGACTCTCAGCAGTGGTGGTGGTGTTGGTAGGTTGCGCACGCTGCCGGGAAGACAGGGGCAGTGATTGGCTCCTGCTTGTGAGACTCTCAGCTGTGGCAGTGGCCCACACCCACCTCTGGAGTCCAAGATGGCAGCAGCGGCTTGCGCCCACTAGTGCCCACACTTGGAGCTCACGCAGGCAGTGACCTGCTGCCTGAGAGTGCATGAAGAAAGAAGCTCTGATGGCCATCTCCCCCTCCTCTCTTCACACCCCCCCCGAGCAATGGTGCCCTGCCTCTCTGACAGTCCCAGGCTTCTTCCCATACACCCTCAGGTGTGGCACACCACACCCCAGACCCCTGAGGCTGTCTCCATGCAGCCAATCCCAGTCCTCTCCCCTGGTCTGACTTCCGAAGCCAGAGCCTCACTACCCAGCCCCGTCCCAAACCAGTGGACAAGCGTCTCAGGTTAGGGGTTGTTGGGCAGCAGCACTGACCATCTATACAGGTCTCTCTCTACTTTGCCCTCTGTAAACCAGTTGCTGCACTCTCCTCTGAGGCCCTGAAGCTCCCCCTCTATCCTGGCTGATCTCCCCTCCAGTGTCGGGACTTCCCAGGGTGCAGAAAACTTTCCTTTTTCACAGCTTCCTCCCAGGGGCACAGTTTCTGTCCTGATTTCTTTCTCTCTTTTTTTTTTCTTTTCTTTTCTTTTTTCTTTTGTCCTACCCAGTTTTGTGGAGATTTCCTTGCCCTTTTGGAAATCTGAGGTCTTCTGCCTGTGTTCAGTAGATGTTCTGTGAGAATTGTTCCACATACAGATGTATTTGTGGGAGAAGGTGGGCTCCATGTCCTGCTCCCCCACCATCTTGATCCCCTTCTAGTTTTACTGTATTAACCCCTGCCCCAGATGCATTATTATACTATAATTATTATTATTTTTATTTTATAACATTAATAGGTGAAAGCATATTCTTGTTGCTTACATAAATAGATATTCAATTGAATATATATGATATTAAAGGTTATTAAAGGCTGTAAAGGGTATCTTAAAGTAATAGTTTGCATTGCTGTCAGAGAAGAAATAGGGAGATTAAAAGAAGGCATAGCAGAATATACTCATTCTAGACCTTGGAGATAGATATAGAAAATGTTTGTACAGATATGCATGCCAACGTGCGTGCATGCTACTTGTTTCTCTTATATGCCACAAATATTGTATTTAATTTATGTGGTGTGCAGCAAGGAAAAATTACTACCTCAGAGAAAATTTCAGAGAACAAAAATATAAGCTTGACGCTTATATTTCTTGACGCTATTCAAAATGTGGACTTGAAATTATTAAATGTTAGTTCATTATACAGCTATAGGGATTAATACCCTCCTGTGTTTTGCGTGTGTGTGTGTGTGTGTGTGTGTGTGTGTGTGTGTTTAGTTGTTTTCTGCTGTGTTTCAGAAGGGAGTTAACCAGGATTAGTTTTTTAGTAATAAAGGACTATATTTTCGGAGGACTGTTAATTCCATCCCTCTTTTTTTCATTGCCACCCAGCACAATTTGTTTTCTGTCGACAAGGATAGGTACTGTCTGAAAAATCTACATAATCTAAAATCTGAATAATCTAAAGCAGAGATCAATTTCATTCTAAAATGTTTAGAAAATGATAGAATATGAGGTCCCACTCAGAACTTCCAAATATACTGTACATAAAATGACTGCCTTGGAAATCACTGGTGCTATTCATTCTACTATTTTGGAATTTATATGATGATAAAATATTGTCAATCATATCTTTCTCCAAAAAAGTAGAGAGCCTTACTTTTGTGGGATCCAATCATGTGGCATGTGCATTAATTGTTACATTTCCCCTTAAGATGAAGACTAAATAAACTTATATTGTTATAAAAAATTTTCCTTTCACCTGTAATATCAGTTATTAGTTCATATAATATACAACTGACTCTCAGTCCAGATGGGAAAAGAACATTATTTATAGTAACAAAACTGTTCTATATATTTCAGTAGTTTATTTTGAAAGAAATTTTAATGTAAAAGTTTATATGATGACATATATGAATACATGATGATATCATTCAATTATGCCTTTAGACAGATCCAATTTAAGCATTTGAAATGATTGAAGAAAGTTCCACTTTATTTTTATTTTTTACTACATACCACATATGTTACACAGTTTCTGGTTTACTTGAAATACTGTTTTTATTAGTAATAGTAATTAAGTAATAGATTAATATAAGTAATAGTAACAGTAAATTGCAAGATAGGAGAGTGTTCCCCAAACTGTAATTATGTGAGTTTTAAACTATGATTACAATTTTTTGATATTCTTCCCATAAATAACTCCTCATTTTGAATCGAAGTGAGCTTGTGACTGAATCAACCCATAGTTTACAATTGAAGTACACCATGATAATTTCAATATTAGTTTTCAAAAGGCCATGCAGTTTCTCCTTTGTTTGCTAACATATTTGCCCTTGGTATCAGAGTCACAATCTAAGAAATCTGATTACTTATGACCACCATGCTGAAGAATTTACAATAGGCACTCAAGTCAACAGTACTAGCTGAGGTCAGATTCCAGTCAGATCCCTGCCAAAGCAGTGGACATGTGAGTTAAGCCATCCTGTACCCACTGGACTAGCCTATCTGTCAACTAAATACCACCAAGTGATTCCTGTACATCACACAGGACTGAAGAATCACTCACCCAAGCCCTGCCAAAATCTCTGTCCCACAGATAAGGGAGCTATATTAGGAATATTGTTGTTTTAAGTCATCATCTTCTGAAGTAATTTCTTACATAAAAATAAATAAGGGAGACACATATCAAACATGTTTTCAGATAATTACATATGCTTTCTCCTCAGAGTCAAATATCCAGAGCATAAATTCTCTATAAAAGAATCACATGAAAATTTAAAAACATTATTACTTAACAATAAACTATAGAAACCACAATATTGGCTATCATTTATTATTTGATCTTGCCAAGCGTGGAGCTATGCATTATATATAAATAAATGATGTAGGAGTCATATTACTTAGGTTATATATATTATACACATTAACAAAATGCAGGCATCATATCAGATGCAGAAAGTTGAGGGAAAGCTGATGGAAAATATGTTATTTGTAAGAGTATTGAGAGTGCAAGATGGAAGTCCTGATTTGTTTGGGGATTTCAGCAGTGATTAATGATGATATCAACTCTATACAGTACAATCACGGTATCAGCTGTGAAAGCCATTGTGAAATGTTCTTTACAATTAAATAACCACAGAACTGATATTGTTGAAAGCTGTGTTTGAATATAAAATATGAATATTCTATAGAAAAACAGTTTTTCATCATTCCAAGGAGAAATAGGCATAAAAACCTTTTAGGAATCAGTATCTAAGGTATTTTTCTAAGAAATATGTAAGTAGATTTCTACTAAAGGTTTTCTGTGCACTTTGGAGTTTATATGGAAAAAACAATATTATTTGAATTAAAAATACTTCACTAACTCACTTAAAGCTAAGGCAGAATATATTGCAATGAGTAGGTAAGGAAAGTCAGTTACACTTTGATCACTTATGATGTATTTAAACCACTTATACATGGGTGAAATATTGTACTACCTGTGCCAGTACTAAATATTGTACACCTTATTTATTTCAAAAGTTCAACTACTGTAGTAGGCACCAGAAATTTAAAGATAAATGAGACCCTTGAGGATCTCATAGACTAGTTAAGAAGAAAGATGGGCATTTTAAAAAAGTTATAAAGTCTAATAAAAGAATAAGTGAAGACAATACACAGGTTGCATGGAGTAACAGATGATTAAATTTTCCTGAGGTGGGCAAAAAAGTGATTATGGATCATTCATGTATTAGTTTTCTATTGTTGCCATAACAAATTATTACAAACAACTGAGTAGTTTAAAACAATACAAATTTATAGGTCATAGTCTCGTTGGCCTGGTTGGTTCCTCTCCTCCTGGTTTAATAAGACCAAAATCAAGATGATATCTGGCTGGGCTCTCAGCAGGAGCCTCTTGAATTGTTGGCAGAATCCAGTTCTTTGAAGTTGTAGGTCCCTGTTTCTCCTAGAGGCCTCTCTCTGGTCCTTGTACAGAACATTTTCTGCCTTAAAAGGCTCATGTGATTAGAATGGGCCCATCCAGATAATCCAGGATAATCTCTCTATTTTAAAATTCATTACCTTAATTCGCATCTGCAAATTCCTTTGCAATGTAACACAACATAGTCATGAGGTTCAAGGATTAAAGTATAGACATTTTTGAGAGACAATTCCACCTAGCACAGTTCATGAACTTAATTATTTTTTTTTTTTTTCCTTTTTAGAATGAAAGTTCAGGTGAGATCTAGAAGCAGAAAATGAGGATATCTACTTTGAGAGTAAACTCTCTAGACTAATATAAAGACCTGAAAAAACCAACCCATGATAATAATATTAGAAACTAATCTGGAAAAGAACTATGTTCAGGCAGGTGGAAAAATGTTATATACTTTATTATGTGATAAGACATGACGGTTGCACTAATACACATAGATCATGTTAGTCTGAGCCTAACCCAGCTTTAGCCTGGTGGAGGGACCTCATACACAGGTTCTGTTCATAGCCTACTAATGAAGAGAAGCAAACAATAACAAAGACAAAACGACTTCCACAGAAACTATTCTCCCTCCTTCTCCAATTATTACCCAGTGTTTGCATTATGCATAATATAGCACACATTTGTAATGCTAGAAGAACAGTGACTCCTGGAAAGAAGGACTCTGAAATCAATAACTCATTGAAATTAGAGATATCACCATTAAAGTGGCATTTTTGATAGAAGTGGGTAGATCCTAGGGAACCTTGAATTATACAAGCATACTCAGATTTCTGTTCTCAACTCATTCCCTCCTCCTAATCTGGGAATATTAAGATATAGTTAAGCTTATACAAAACTATGGATTGCACATGTGTATATGTATAATGAGATGGAAGGATAGAAAATCACTATCTGGGTCATGTGTGTAAGTATGGAAAAAAACTGGCTTGTCATCAGAGAGAAACTTTGAAACTGGCTTCTCAGGAAATGGACAATATCCATCAACTTTTACCATGTCAATGCCTTAAAGAAAAAAGTTTACTTGATATAATTTTAAAGTGTATTTATTAAATCACTAGTCCAGGAAGACTATGACTACCTAGAGAATGGATTTTGGAATAACATTTCAGTTTCATGCCTATTGGAATAAATATTAGTTCAGGTCCTCAGAGAAGCAGATGACAAAACAGATATAGAAGTGCAAGAGATTTATTGGAAAAAAATGCTTATGAGGGGGAAAATGGAGGAAGCTGGAGCAGGCGGGATGACCTGTCAGAGCATGACAAAAATATGACCACTGCGATAGAGAGAGGGAAGGAAGGATGCAAAGGAAGATGTAAGATTGTAGCAAAGCTTTAAGAAAGTTTTGGCCAGGATGATGTGGAGTCCTTGAGCCAACATAGCCTGTCAGAGGAGTCCTGCATTTTGTAGAAACTGGTCTTCCTGATACCTCCCTATGTTCAGTAGTTGGCTGGGAGCAACCATTGAAAAGCATGGACACAGCATATATGTAGCGATGAACTCAGAGCAAAGCAGCTTTAGCTGTCCATCACGTTCTCTGCAGCAAGAGATCTTAAGAGAATATTTTTGTCTGCCATAGTCTACTACTTGTTCCACAAATATCTACTTCTGAATTCAGCTTTAGGGAGCACATTCTCCTTGGTTCTCAGGGGCCTCACTTGCTGAGGGGGAAATATAGAAGGTTAGTGGAGTGAACTGTAGCTCCCTCCCAAGGTGATGGTTAATGGTGAGATTTGAGGTCTTGAGATCAGCTGCAGCAATAGAGTCCCTTCCCTCCTTTGGGCCTTTGTAAAAGCTGGTGGTTAGCTGTCTATATCATCTGATACATGAGCCATGGCAACATTCCAAGGCATAGAATATATTTCCATAGATTCCAAAGATGCTTAACAGGCACTGTGCTTCCTTCTTTGTGGTAAAGAATACAAAATACATCAATTTTCCTTTCACTTTGGGGATGGTTCTTAATATACTCCTGAACACTGGACCCTGATAATGTCACTGAGTTGCCTATTCCTGAATCTTTGTAGAGTTTCCTGCCCATCACATGAAACTGTCTTTTTTTTAAATTTAATTTTTATTTTATATTGGAATATAGTTGATTTACAATGTTGTGTTAGTTTCAGGTATACAGCAAGATGATTCAGTTGTACATATACATGTATCCATTCTTCTTCAGATTCTTTTCCCTTATAGGCCATTACAGAGTATTGAGTAGAGTTCTCTGTGCTATACAGTAGGTCCTTGTTGATTATATATTTTATATATAGTAGTGTGTATATGTTAATCCCAAACTCCTAATTTATCCCTCCCCCCCATGTTACCCCTTTGGTAATCCTAGGTTTGTTTTATTTTTTAATATCTTTATTGGGGTATAATTGCTTTACAATGTTGTGTTAATTTCTGCTGTATAAGAAGGTGAATCAGCTATATGTATACATATATCCCCATATGCCCTCCCTCTTGCACCTCCCTCCCACCCTCCCTATCCTACCCCTCTAGGTGGCCACAAAGCACTGAGCTGATCTCCCTGTGCAATGCAGCTGCTTCCCACTAGCTATCTATTTTACATTTGGTAGTGTACTCTCTCACTTCGTCCCAGCTTACCCTCCCCCCTCCCCATATCCTCAAGTCCATTCTCTACATCTGTGTCTTTATTCCTGGCCTGCCCCTAGGTTCGTCAGAACCTTTTTTTTTAAGATTCCATATATATGTGTTAGCATACGGTATTTGTTTTTCTCTTTCTGACTGACTTCACTCTGTATGACAGACTCTAGGTCCATCAACCTCACTACGAATAACTCAATTTCGTTTCTTTTTATGGCTGAGTAATAGTCCATTGTATATATGTGCCACATCTTCTTTATCCATTCATCTGTCGATGGACACTTAGGTTGCTTCCCTGTCCTGGCTATTGTAAATAGTGCTGCAATGAACATTGTGGTACATGACTCTTTTTGACTTATGGTTTTCTCAGGGTATATGCACAGTAGTGGGATTGCTGGGTCATATGGTAGGTCTACTTTTAGTTTTTTAAGGAACCTCCATACTGTTCTCCATAGTGGCTGTATCAATTTACATTCCCACCAACAGTGCAGGAGAGTTCCCTTTTCTCCACACCCTCTCCAGCATTTATTGTTTGTAGATTTTTTGATGATGGCCATTCTGACCGGTGTGAGGTGATAACTCATTGTAGTTTTGATTTGCATTTCTCTAATGATTAGTGATGTTGAGCATCCTTTCATATGTTTATTGGTAATCTATATATCTTCTTTGGAGAAATGTCTATTTAGGTTTTCTGCCCATTTTTGGATTGGGTTGTTTGTTTTTTTGATACTGAGCTGCATGAGATTCTTGTATATTTTGGAGACTACTGCTTTGTCAGTTGCTTCATTTGCAAATATTTTCTCCCATTCTGAGGGTTGTGTTTTTGTCTTGTTTATGGTTTCCTTTGCTGTGCAAAAGCTTTTAAGTTTCCTTAGGTCCCATTTATTTATTTTTGTTTTTATTTCCATTTCTCTAGGAGGTGGGTCAAAAAGGATCTTGCTGTGATTAATGTCATAGAGTGTTCTGCCTATGCTTTCCACTAAGAGTTTTATAGTGTCTGGCCTTACATTTAGGTCTTTAATCCATTTTGAGTTTATTTTTGTGTACGGTGTTAGAGTGTTCTAATTTCATTCTTTTACATGTAGCTGTCCAGTTTTCCCAGCACACTTATTGAAGAAGCTGTCTTTTCTCCATTGTATATTCTTGCCTCCTTTATCAAAGATAAGGTGACCATATGTGCGTGGGTTTATCTCTGGGATTTCTATCCTGTTCCATTGATCTATATTTCTATTTTTGTGCCAGCACTGTACTGTCTTGATTGCTGTAGCTTTGTAGTATAGTCTGAATTCAGGGAGCCTGATTCATCCAGTTCCATTTTTCTTTCTCAAGATTGCTTTGGCTATTTGGGGTCTTTCGTGTTTCCATACAAATTGTGAAATTTTTTGTTCTAGTTCTGTGAAAAATGCCAGTGGTAGTTTGATAGGGATTACACTGAATCTGTAGATTGCTTTGGATAGTACAGTGATTTTCACAGTGTTGATTCTTCCAATCCAAGAACATGGTATAGCTCTCCATCTGTTTGTATCATCTTTAATTTCTTTCATCAGTGTCTTATAACTTTCTGCATACAGGTCTTTTGTCTCCTTAGGTAGGTTTATTCCTAGGTGTCTTATTTTTTTTGTTGCAATGGTAAATGGGAGTGTTTCCTTAATTTCTCTTTCAGATATTTCATCATTAGTGTATAGGAATGCAAGAGATTTCTGTGCATTAATTTTGTATCCTGCTACTTTACCAATTTCATTGACTAGCTCTAGTAGTTTTCTGGTAGCATCTTTAGGATTCTCTCTACATAGTATCCTGTCATCTGCAAACAGTGACAGTTTTACTTCTTCTTTTCTGATTTGGATTCCTTTTATTTCTTTTTCTTCTCTGATTGCCGTGGTTGAAACTTCCAAAACTCTGTTGAATAATAGTGGTGAGAGTGAGCAATCTTGTTTTGTTCCTGATCTTAGAGGAAATGGTTTCAGTTTTTCACCATTGAGAATGATGTTGGCTGTGGGTTTGTCATATATGGCCTATATTATGTTGAGGTAGTTTCCCTCTATGTCTACTTTCTGGAGAGTTTTTATCATAAATGGGTGTTGAATTTTGTTGAAAGCTTTTTCTGCATCTATTGAGATGATCATATGGTTTATATCCTTCAGTTTGTTAATATGGTGTATCACATTGATTGATTTGCATATATTGAAGAATCCTTGCATTCCTGGGATAAACCCCATTTGATTATGGTGTATGATCCTTTTAATGTGCTGTTGGATTCTGTTTGCTAGTAACTTGTAGAGCATTTTTGCGTCTATGTTCATCAGTGATATTGGCCTGCAGTTTTTTTTTTTTGTGACATCTTTCTCTGGTTTTGGTATCAGGGTGATGGTGGCCGTGTAGAATGAGTTTGAGAGTGTTCCTCCCTCTGCACAGGCAAATTCTATCAAATATCTAGAGAACAGCTAACACCTATCCTTTGTAAGTTTGTTTTTGAAGTTTGTGAGTCTGTTTCTGTAAGTTCATTTGTATCATTTTTTTTTTAGATTCCACATAAAAGTGATATCATATGATATGTGTCTTTCCCTGTCTGACATACTTAGTATGATAATCTCTAAGTCCATCCATGTTGCTGCAAATGGCATTTCATTCTTTTTTATGGCTGAGTAATATTCCACTGTATATGTGTACCACACCTTCATTATCCATTCCTCTGTTGATGGACATTTAGGTTGCTTCCATGTGTTGGCTATTGTAAATAGTGCTGCAGTGAACACTGGGTGCATGTATATTTTCAAATTATGGTTTTCTCTGGATATATGCCCAGGAGTGGGATTGCTGGATCATATGGTAGTTCTATTTTTAGTTTTTTAATGAACCTCCATACTGTTCTCCATAGTGGTTGTACCAATTTACATACCCGCTAACAGTGTAGTAGGGTTCCCTTTTCTCTACTCCCTCTCCAACATTTATTATATGAAACACATATCTTACCAAGGCTGCCAGTGAAGTATCCTCTTCTTGCTCATGCTGTATAATCAGCATAATGTTGCTGATGTGATGAATCAGAGTGATAATCCATGGGATTGCCAGGCAGTTCAGTTTAGACCATATAACAGAGGTTATGACAGAGGGGAGAAAACATTAAAGTGTTCATAAAGCAAAACTTCAAATGAATATTCTTTACTTTCATATAAGAATGTGAACTGTTTCTTATTTTATTATCTGAATGGAAAGGTACTCATTCTCCAAATCAGTGACTAAAGACCATGTATCTGAGACCTTGTTAAACTGTTCTAGCAATGATCCTTCACCCAGCAAGGCAGCCATAACTCAAGCTGCTACTTGGTTAAGTCTGTAGGATTTTATAGTCTGTCTCCAAGTCTATCTAGGTTTCTGTAGGGGCAGGCAAGTGAATTAAATGGAGATGTGATAAGGACCACCTCTGTAACCTTTAGATCTTTAGTAGCAGTAATAATCTCCAACACTCCACTGAAAAGTGATATTGTTTTTTATTTACTATCTTACCCGGAGGGAGGATGGCATTTTAAGAAGTCAAGACTTGACCTTCCCGACTGTCATGGCTCTTACACCACAGGCCAAGAACCATATGTGACTATTACTCTAATTCCCAAATAAAATCCAAATTTATGTTTGGGGACTGAGGAAACAACCATTGGGTAAATACGTTGACAGAGTAGGCCCATTGTGACTTAGATTTTAGTCAGTACTCCCTTTATTTTCTGCCATGCCTAAGCCTCCACTTTCAAACAGGGACAATGATGACACTTTGGGTCTTCAGTTATCAATGTCAACCCACACTCAGAATCTGTGCCCAATTATCTTCACATGTGTGGGTATTTCCCTTTCTTCAACCTATAATGTTCTGTCACGTTGCATGGTACCTCCCCTGAGGGAACTAACCACTTTTTCAGTCAATGTCTTCCAAAACTAAAAATTGGCACAGGTCTGAAAACTGAGATTATTGAGGTGACCTCTCCAAACCCCTGTCTTCATTCTTGCTTTTTGGGGGACAGGGTTGTAGATATCAACTAGCAACTGTGTCATCTACCCATCTATTTTGTCCTAGAGTCTTGTTGCTCTATTAATCGTCTCCACAACTCTCTGTGAGTCAAGCTCCCTTCATGGTCTATTTGACCTTGCCAGTCAGTACAGTAATTTCTGCCCTATGGCTTCTGCTTTTCAAGCTCCCTTCATGGTCTATTTGACCTTGCCAGTCAGTACAGTAATTTCTGCCCTATGGCTTCTGGTTTTCAAGTACCTCTACTATTTTAGGGCACCATCATCTCACAGATATATAAAGCCCAGTTCTGAGGCAACTCTTCCTACTGTCAGTCCTTGCCTACAGAGGAGAACTACCACCAAACCTCTTAGTGAGCCTGTGCACCTATCATCAGCACATGCTGATGGCCTTGATGAATAGTGTGATCTCTGGGCCCTCCTATGGAACATAACCAAGTGGTAGGTCTTCTTACCTCACATAATAGATACATTCCAACATACCTACTTGCCTCAGCCTCTTTATTCCTTCCTTTACTTTCTTCCAGGAAAAGTCAGATATTTCCATTCTACTTAATATTAGCCATCCCTTTCTCTGGGTTTCTAAGAGCAGTCCTAGAAGAGAGTTTGCCCATTACCTGGGATCCTTGCCAAGCTTTTAAACCCAAGTTTGGTTAGGGTTCTCCATGTCAATGAGTTCTTGCCTTTCTGGTCTTGCATTTCATTCTTCTGATCAATACTCTCAAAATCCAACCACAGTAGTACATCCCAGTTACTGTATATACCTGCTCCTAATTTTTCCAATTTCTTAGTGTACTGTATCTCTCTCTTCACATTAGACCCAGCAGGTCTTTATCTACATTACAGTAGGATTTAACCCTAGTTATCAGCCTAGTAGTCAGGAGAAGCAGTAGGGGCAACTGCTGAGGGGAGCACTTGTTGCCTCATGGGGAGGAAGGCTGTGTTGTATCCTAGAGCAGGTTGGGATAACTAGATCTTACTGGGCAAGGATGGGGCTCCTCTCCAAGCTCTGCCAATTCAGGGATCTACAGAATCATCGTCTACATGGACATCCTTCCAGATGTCCCCAATTCATGTTTCAGGGCCCCAGAAAAAGGTTTTGATCTTAGCACAAAAGATCTGCATTGAAGGAGTCTTCAGATGTGTCTGGAGTTTTGCACCTATAATTATCAAATCATTGATTTGCTGCTGTGTCTGTGCTTCCACTCTAGGAGATAAGGATTTCCTTTTACACTACCAGAGATGCTCTCTGGAACTCATATTTAGCTGTTAACTGCTTGTTTATACCCCTCAGTTTCTCTGCAGAACACCAATATAACATAGAAGCCCCCTGTCTTTTTTGATGCTGCCCACTACCCTCATATTTTTCAAATGCCTGAATCATTGCACTTAAAAAGGCATTTCCTTCCCCTGGAATGTATTTCCAGGTCAGAAGTGGTGAAATCATTAGCAATTAGCCTACTCTATTGTACTACATGCTCTCTATGCCTCATGTATCACCTAGGATGATGAAGACCTGTGGGGTAGTGATTGAGCCTGTCTCTAATCCTAATCTTGCCACCTAATTTTTTTGACTTCTTACAGTAAAATTTGTGTTAGTTCAGATCCTTAGAGAAAAGATACCAAAATGGGCTTATTTGTACAAGACATTTATTGGGGAAATACATATAAGAGAAAAAGAGGAGGGAGTAAGAGGAAGCATGACACAATCTGACTCCTGGGAAGGAGAGTAAGCAGGAGATAGTGTTGGGTAGGAACAGTCTCAGACTGTTCTACAAAAGATTTGGTCACACCAATGGAAAGTCCATGAACCAAAGTCATCTGTCAGGCGAGTCTTGTATTTTGCAGGAATGGATCTGCCTTTGTATCCATGCCAGGAGCAGCCCATGAAAAGTGTGGCCTTTTATTAAATATTTTGGTAGAAGTAGCAGGGCCACCCATCAATGCTTCCTATGGCAGGACATCTCTATGGTGAATTATCCTGGCTGCCATAGAAAACATGAAATTGCAAGCTGTGTTTTTAGAAGCTATGTCAGGTGGAAAGGTGGGATGGGAAACTGTTAAAGTGAAGGGCCAATATTTGCAAGGCATGGACATCTGAAACAAATTTATGACTCAGAAAGTACAAATACAGCAAGTATCATTGGAATGTAACTTTTGATGGGGGTGAACAGTGGAGGAGAATAAGCCAGAGACTTAGCTAGAGGCCAGATCATCACAGAGAGTGGAAATAAAATGTGAAATAAGCACTTGAGCAATACCTATACCCCAAACTTGTTCTGGAGCAAACTCTTTGTGCAACTGGGTCTTGCCAAATTCATCAAGACCTTATTTTAACTAAACTACAATAGGTGCTCAATCATCAAACCACCGACACTTGAATAGCTTTTGAATTGCTCGTTGTTGTCTAGCCAAAGAGAGTTAGGGAAACTGAAATCTAGTCCACGCTGTGGTGTCCAAGCCTTGTGCTGTGGCACATGACTATATCCACCTGGAAGGAGAGGTGCACAAAAGCACTGTACTTACTCAGAGAATGTGATTTTTTTTCTCACTGAAAGCACATTAGGCTAGTAATGGATCATTACCATCACTTATTAAAGTTCTTTCCATAGAAAATACTTCAGTTTAGAATTCCTTGTTATTCATTTTTTTTTTTTTCTGAATTCTAGGGCTTTCAAGTATGATGCAAACTACAGAGAATCATGTTCATATAATAAATAGATGATCGAATGGCTTTAGATAGATCCACACAGGCTATATGAGTTTTTTGGGGAAAGAAAAAAATGTGGAAAAGTATCATCCAGTGTCACCAGTTTAGATGTCATATCATTGCTCCTGGATTTACCTCACTGAAGATAAGGCACAGTGATATATAACTTAGTTTTTTCAATGTCAAAACAAGATGTTCAAAGCTTCCTGTTGCTAATACATTTATACAGAGTTCTTTTTCCACCTTTACAAGCATAACTATTACTACAGTATTTCATAATGTATTTTTAAGCAATATTCAGGGATTTGCCAAGATGATACATGACGCTAAGCACATTTTTTGTCTTCTAGTCCATTATCACTTTAAAATTAATATAAATTTCTCTTTTCACCACTGATATGTAAAATATTGTGGCTGGCCAAAAAGTTCGTTCAGGTTTGTCTGTAACATGCAAAACCCGAACAAACTTTTTGGCCAACCCAATATAAGACTGGCTATAAAATATCACATGACATGATGATATTTATTTTTCAACGGTTTACCATCAAGATAAATGTAAATGTTGTGCATTAAATATTCATGTTGCCTTTTCTGTGGTACTCCTGTCTGTGGGACGATTCTATATCCCCACCCTGCTGAAGCAGGTCACGGCCATTAGACTTGGTTTGGTGTGTGCAAGTTTGAAGCAGAATATTTTTAAATGCCAGATCTTGCTTTAAAATATTTCTGTCCTGTGACATAATGATTGGCAATATTCTGGATGGAAACTGTTTTATTAGACTGAGTCCCAGAGTAAAGATGTGAAACAGGTTTTTCAATTGGCATATAGCATGAGGAAGAAATAGAGGCTTTAGTTCATACTCAAATTCTTTATATAAAATTACCTATTTTTTTAGCATGTGTATAATCACCAAAATCTCCTAGTTTTCCATGAAAAGTGACCAAAAAATCTTGGTCAAGATTCTATCCTGATAGAGTTGGACTAATCCAAGGAGAGTACATCTTGATTACAATAGATTTCACCTCAAAATAATGGGAAGTGCTTTTAACTCCAGTTCACACTTCAGACTCTAAAAGAACAGTTCTTTTGCAGGTATTTGCAACACATGAGTGGCTAACAAGTATTGGGTTTGATAAAGGATTTACATTTACTCCAGTAGTGTTCAAAGAATTTGAGAGCACAAACCCTATCAGAATTGTCATAATTATACCTTATCACTTTTAGGCAAATGGCTGGTTTGAAAGGATGGTACTCTCTACTAATGATACCCTGAAGGTGATGGGGGGAAGACTGCTAACAAGCTTCTTAGGCTTCTTGTTGCTAAACATGTTATCCCATATTTAAAAACATGAGTGGATTATACTGACTAATTAATGGGTTGATGTCTCAAGAAATGCCAGGATGACCTTCACCAGAGTTAAGGGTAAAAGAATTTTAATTGATTCTTGATTTTTTTGTTTCAACGTTGTTGATTAGTATCCCTTTGGTCTTGAGAAGAAATACTAGCATGAAAGCAAGCAGGTTCAGAAACACTAAATTAATAGTCAAGATCCAGAGTGTAAACGAGCTGGAGTGGTCTTCCCATATTGCTCACTCCAACAATTCTAGTAGAGAAATAAAAATACCCATACATCTAGCAGAGGACAAACTGCATAAGCAACATTTCCCCATAGGGAGAGAAATGTGTCAAGTCATGCTTGTTGCCAGTGGCTAGAACATTTGTTGGTAAAGTAAATGCTTAACAAATAGTTTTGAATAAAGAAAATCAGTATCTTTGAAGAAAGAATGTTACTTCTTTCTCAACATGGACATCCTTTTCCACTGCATGCAGGCTAGTAAGTGATGAGAAGGATACTTCTCCAAGTAAGAAAGATCTATAGACCAACCTGGCAATCATTGGGATTGCTGATCTGAAAATAGATGGCTTCACATTTCAATTAAAAAGGTATTAACCCTGTGTAATTTTTCCTACAACAGAAAGTCCATTAGCAGTTTCTCCTTTACTACCATCTTGCTGATTATTCATATTACCTTCTGGATATTCTTTAGTAGCATAAACTGAAGAATGCAGTAACATTTTCCTGGCTACTATAATTGTCAGAGTATAATCAGCTTAATTTTCCACCTACATATTTGAGACAAAGTCACCCAAGTGAATCACTTATTAATTAAAATATTTCCTGAAAGTGCATTTGTGCTACCCCTTTTGAAAGTTGCTGTGGTTCAATATTGGTGATTTGGATCTTTAATTTCCTTTAATTGCATGTGAGATTTCCATAAAGAGAAACTAGCTCAGTTTTTTTAAAGCAAAGTGTTATCTTTCATTAGAGGCTTGTTTTTTCCTTGTCTGTATTTTTTAATATTTATTTATATATTCATTTCTCCTCTATCACTGTTTAAAACAGACTGTACTCACCCTTATTATGTGAAAGAAAGGGTTTTGAACTAGTGACCTTTAGATGCATTTTTAAACGACCTCTGCTTTTCTAATACTGCACTCTCTTATGATATCTTTCTGTAAATGAATGACAAGTTAAGCTTACTGATTTAATCATAAATTCAGACAAAATAATTTTTTCATAGATTTAATTATGCTGTGGCACCAAGCCAATAAATATAACCCATACAAGACGTTTTAAGTCAGTTTCTAAAAACTAGACTTTTCAACTCTATGGCCTTAAAATTGATGGCCTCAATTCTCCACTTGCCTTGTAACCCTGATGGAGCTGATACAAGCATGATGCTCCTTGAAAGTAGAAGAGCTATGCTTAAATTAAGCCCTGTGATGGTGCAGAACAAGTCATATTTTTAGGGGAAACTGTTTCTCGGGTGAATAAGATATCTTGACATGTCAATGGAATATGAAACTCAATTTCACAAGATTTTTCTAGTGCCAAAAGAGATTTAAGTAGAACTATCATTTTTAGTCTTAACAGAAAGGATAAGTCTTCCTCTATAGACCTCTACATTCCTTGCCTCTAAAATTTAATTTTATCATTCCTCATAAAGGCAATCATTCTTTAAGCCTTCACGAAAGCAAAAATACATTTCATTGTTGGTCCATTTTCTATTTTCACTTTTAGAAACTCTTATCATTTCCAATAATTGCATTGTTTCTCCCTCCACCCCACTTAAGAATCTCTTTATATTAACCAGTTTTCACAGAGCTGCATTTATTAGAAGGGAAAATAGGGACTTAAAGCTTTCTTTAAACTATATTGTCTTAAGAAAGGTAATAATTCCACAGTCTGTGAAATACATATTGGGAGAGCATACCCAGCTGAGTCAAAATTAAGAACATTTTCTCTAAAAGCAGCATCAAAACCCAAGAGGACTGTAAAAACCAAGAGAGAAAAAAAGCTAAAAAAAATTCTAGTTGAAAATCTAAAAGTTATTTAGAAATAATTTTGAAATGAATTCAGTTTTTTTAATAATCATTCTGGAATCATTGTTTTATTCTAGAGTCATTATTTGTTTCCTAAATGGCTGTGTTTTCATAAAATATCATGGTACTTCAAATTTTTAAGCAAATTTTATTTCCAATCTTCTGCAGTAATTCTTAAATATTTTTAGTAAAATCCCATTCTTCCACTCATTATACCCAGGCATTAGCTCAGTTCCCCAAATCAAACCTCAGATGTTCTCTACTTATTTTTAATTAGAACAGGAATCAAACATACCTTAACCAAAAGTACTCACTAATGAGCTTGCGGGTAATCAAATAAACATGTATGCCAACTATCAGATAGTTCTTAAATAGTAACAACCCAAGTACAGGAAGTACTTTTAAAAGTCTAGAGTCAACAGAGAAGGTAAATATCACAATAGAAAAGAACAGAAATATTGTATGATTTTTTTAAAAAAGGAAGTATATTCATAAATCAGCAGATGTTAAAGAACCTCACATCACTTTAGAACATTGCCATTTGGGGCAAGCAGATTATGGGCTAATTTCATGCCACTGTTCATCATTGAATTTTATTTTCTTTTTTATTTCTTTGGTAACTCAAGTTCTTATAGAGTCAAGCTGTTTTAATTATGGGATGCAAACATTGATAGTGTGATACTGGAAATAATAATAAAAGTTCAAGGGAAATGAAGGTGAGAAAACTCGGAGGTGGTCCCAGTGATGGTATTGGTAAGCATCATGTAGAAGAGGTGGTGCCCTTTCCTATAGCTCACTTAAAGTTTGGTCTCTCTTCACTTTAGATTGCTGCTGCCCCTTCTAGACTGTGTGTTCATCCGGGAAGTATTTTTAAAGAGGAGGAAAAACATTGAATATTATCCTTCTGATATTCGATGACTTCTCATTGCTGCTTTTATATTACACCAAAGCCAGCACTACATTTAGATCAGACTGCCAGGAGACTCTTGAGCAGATGACATCTCTTGTTTAATAGTCAAACTTCACTACTATTTGTGATGCATGTTGAGAAAATAGAACAGAGAAAATAGTTAGGCTGCCTGCATTGTTTATTTTCACCCCAGAATTCCTAGGTCTATTTCACCCATTTCTCCTAAGTGAGCCCTTGAAGTGCTGTTTGGTTGAGTGTCATGGGTAATAGTGTAGGTCAAGGAACCTGCTCTGGGAATGTATGCTTTGTGAACACAACGTCATGTGTTTGTGTTGTGCAGTTTCCTGACTATTGTATGGTTTAGACAGACTTACAAAGGCTCATTTTCCCCTTTAACATTTTAAACCCCATCACAGTCAAATTCCATTCTGTTGGAAGCCTCTGCAGAGGAAGAGAAACAGATTTCACAATGAAAATGAATATTGGCTCTATGATGAGAAATTATATAATCAAATTACTACTATCAATCAATTCACGGCTCGTAGGGACTATGAACCCTTATGTTGCCTTCCAATTGTCTATTTTATTTATATGCTTTCATTTTTATATCATTCCTCAATAGATTATTATGTCATAAGCCTTAGCTACATTTTATGGATTATCTTTATAGCATCTAAAAGTCTCAGCTTCCAAGGATAATGTCATATATCTCACAATGTGTGTTTGCAAAGGTACAATGCTAAAAACATATGCCACCATATTGGGAGACTATACATGCTCACACGAACTGCTGGGACTAGCTTGCACTTCCCCTTGTACATTTTCCTATCTCAGTTATTTATGGCTAGTTCAGCACATCTTTTTTCTACCATCTGCTTAGTATCCCAGTTACAGAGATGCGATTATTTTAATTAGACTTGTCATAGGTGATTCACTAGTTGCTTGAACAGTCAAAAAGTAATGCCTGAGCTCGTCTATAACAGATTTTGCCAACTCTGACCCTCCATGACGGCTGCCTTTTTTTTTTTTTGGCCATGACGTGCAGCATGTGTGGGATCTTGGTTCCTCGGCATGGGTGGAACCTGCGTACCCTGCAGTGGAAGCTTGGAGTCTTAACCACTGGACTGCCAGGGAAGTCCAGACTGCTGCTTACTTAAAAAAAATTTTTTTTCCTGAATTTTAAAATAGAATGTACTTATCCATTGAAGAGAAATGTTAGTCCAATCCCATTCTTGGCAATATAGTATTCTGTACTTTGGGTTGGATTATAATCATTACATTATAAACTGTACAAAATGACTAATGCTAAATAGCTACTCCCTGCCAACAATTTAAAGTGGTGGATATTGCTGAATACAAACTGAAGCATGCAGCTTTTTGCACAAAGGCTGTGCAAATACAACATAAATGACATTCAAATGTAAACCACAGGAGAGTTATAATCTTTATTTTAAAGTCATGTGCACTGTTTCTTTTTTAAAATCAACCAATTAACATGGACATACTTTAAAACAAAAGCAGATATTTATGTCGGATAGATCTCTGAATTGCTAAATATGATATTAGTGAAATTAATATGGATCGTGAAGAGAAAGTGGTGAGTGTACAACCAAAAATTAGAGGATTTAAACTGGATTATGCTGTCAGTTGCAACATGAGCTGTATGATAAAAACATTTCAACCTCTGGGATTTTTTTCTTTTCTTTTTAATTGAGGTAAAATTCATATAACATAAAGTTACCCTTTTAAAGTATGCAATTCTGTGGCATTTAGTACATTCACAATGTTGTTCCATCATCTCTATCTAGTTCTAAAACACTTTATTATCCACAGAGGAGTCCCTGTAAGCAGGGTACCATGTTTATCTACCACCAACCTCTTGCAAACTACTAATCTGCTTTCCTCCTCTATGGATTTACCTCCTCTGGATATTTCATATAAATGGAATTGCAGAATATGTAAGCTTTATGTCTGGCTTCTTTCACTTAGCATAATATTTTCAAGGTTCAGCTTTATCCACATTGTTACCTGCATCAGTACTTCGTTCCTTTTTGATGACTGAATAATATTCCGTTGTATACACCTCATTTTGTTTATCCATTCATCTGTTAATGGACATTTAAGTTGTTTCCACCTTTGGGCCATGAATATATGTGTACAAATATTTACTTGAATACCTGTTTTCAGTTCTTTTGGGTATATACCTAGGACTGGAATTGATGGGTGCTATGTTAATTCTATGCTTAACATTTTGAGGAACCAGAGTATTTCATTTTTTAAGAATTCATTTATAAAACTTCTTATATTTGTAATTCCAAGTGACTTTCATATTTTTATCTCAATCATCATAAAGATCAAGGAGCAAATACAATTATCCAAAAGTTTCAACAAGATTATTTCTAAAGTTCACTCTAACTAACTCTGTAATTCTATTATTATAAAATTCTAGGTGATCTACAAGACATAAATGGCAAAGTCCGTTCTTTTCAATTTATGGAGTAACATCTCCAAGCTGTCCAGTCATGCCTCTATCAGCCCATCTTTTGCTGCTATTTCTTATAACTTGGAAAAGAAAAAAAAAAGTATAGCTTATGTCTTAGGTTTTAGGTCACCAATGACTCTCTGGCTCACTTTTGGAAATGTTTCTACTTTGTGAATCCTTTTCACTCTTGCCATCCGTGAGGTTTTTTTTTTTTTTTTTTGGTTTAATCTCAACCCCATAAATTATGATTAAAACTCATGATTAATTAAATTGGATGGTGGGACAAAGGAAGGAGGTGGGCAGCTTTCAATTATCCAAATGATTGATAGGAGCTAGAAATAGATAAATCAATGGAAGACTAAAATGTATAAACCTCTCTTTGAAGACAAGATTTACAGCAAGTTAGACTTGTGAGTATTGGAAGAGTGAGGATATAATATGTACAGTACAAAAACGTGAATGAATGAAAAATATGAAGAAATATAGGGCAGATCATTCCTATAACATGCACGATTTCTGTGTTTCTCTGTTTTTTACTCAAGTTATTTTCTGCTCTAACTTGATTTTTGGTCCATCTCCCTGCTAAACACTTCACATTTCATTTCCCTCTAAGCCTTTAGGGGAGATTGAAAGTAGCAGTTAAAGCTGGTTATGGCCAATAGTCAAGGCAAATTTTGTTTACAAGATACTCCCTGTTACAGTGTTTGGATTGTCTAAATAACAGGCAATAAAATCTATCAGCTGGAAACCTCCTCTTGTAAATGAACAGACTATTTTAATCAGTACCTTCCACTGAACAGCCTTTCAAGGGCAGTCCAGTTTTAATATTTAGAAAGCTACCTGTAACCTTCAGATATAACCTATCTGTAAGGATTTATTGAATTAATGATCATGCACTCAGAATTCTGCTAGGCTCTACAGTGGATACAAAAACAGTATAAAACATCCATGCTTCTGGGAACTTATCATCTATTTGTGGGAACAAACTCCCCCAAGTCTTTTAAATGTGGAAAGACTTGTTTTACGGTGTTCTGGGAATAAATGTAATAAGAGATCAAAGTTGTAGGAAATAATTTTGGGCTAAATACACAAATATATAGTTTCAAGGAAGAGCTAGACCTTGAATTGAACCTCAAAATTTTTGAAAATGTGAACTTATAGAGGAGATGGTAAAGATAATGTGAATAACAGAGAGAGTTGGCTAGGATTCATGTGAGTTAACAATTGGAAATAAAAATGAGTGGGAATGTAGGAAACAAGTTTAAAGAAGGCCATGTTCGCTATACCAAGTAGTTTAATTCATTGGGGAAGTCATAGCTTAGTGGGCTGAGAATAAAATGAGATTCATTTCACACATACTAGTGATGGACACAGATACATAATTGTTCAGAGAGATAACCGGGAAGCATGGAGGATATAACTTGCTGTAATCTAAAGGTGAAGAGATGAGAATCTAAATGAGGCCATGGAAATGGAAAGGAATAGAAAAGGAAGGAAAGATATAGTTAACATTTAATATGAGTGATATTCTTCCTAGCTCTTTCCCATTCTTGACCTATGAACTAGTTTGTATGAGGATACATGTTTCCATATTAGAGATGAGGAAATTGAGAGGTTATATGATTTGCACAGGTAGGATGTAGAAGTAAGATTTTCACCTTGTTCTATTTTACTCCAAATCATGTGCTATTTCCTTTTACTCTTTCTATAGCTGGCAGGAGGGACAAAATATAAATGAGACTTTCACACTGTGAGGATCCCAGTGTTTCTCATAAATTGTAAACTTCTAATCTAACCCAGGTAGTTACCATCTGTCGTATATGTGTATCACAAATAGTCATAATTCAGTTAACACAATTATATGTTTACTTTGAATTTGATAATGACATTCTAGGTAATGCTACTTTCCCTCTTAACATGGTGCAATGTCCCCAACCTCCTGTTGTTGCCATCTTTTGTTACCTAGAGATAGGGGCCCCATTTTTTTCACCAAGTGGAAAGCTTATCAATGCTCACAGCACCCTCACTTCTTCTCCTGGCCTTCCTGAGTTCTACAGCCCTCCACAGCTGTCAACTTTCAAATACCTTTAGTCAGTTCTTACAACCCAAAGACAATATGCAGTATATTCTCTAGTTTTGATATAGGAAGAAATTTTTATTTCTTTGGTATCACCATTTCTTTACCTCCTTTATAAAATTTTTTTTTCTATCCAAAGTTATCCCTCCTCCGTCTCAATATTTTCATTTCTATCTTGTTCTCATTCCCTCCTCTAAAAATATTTCCTCCAAATCAGCTTGATTCCTGATTCCCTCTGCATAATATTATACTACAGTTTTATAACAGTGTCAGTGATTTTTTAAAGGCCTCTGTTCTTAGAATGCTCATATTCACTTGCCTTTTTCTTTAACAACTTAAAATATATCTTTGAGGGAAAGATGGTGTGAAAATGTCAAATGCATTCTTATGTAGTAATTTGAGAATAAATGAGAAAAAAAAGCTTGAAGCAGTATTGAACATCATTTAAAAAAAAAAACATGTTTAACTAGTTCCAGCAATTTCAGTTTTCTTTCATTTTTTTTCTCCTTGAGATCTTTGCTCCTCATATTAAACTATTCTGATAGACTCTGACAACGAGAAGAAAAGGAAGATGTTAAGTGCTATAGTTGATAGGATCTCCCCATTGTGGAAATGATTTTTGCTTTCAAGAATCAATAACAAAGGTGTTCTTGTGAAAAACCTATGTTTTAGCTGTCACAAAAGATGGTTTTTCTCCATTTGCATTCTGTTAAGATTTTTTTCAATGCTGTTCTAGTTGAAAGTTTTATAGTCTAATAAAGTTTCTTGCAATATAAAATCTGAGCATACAACTACAGAAAAACTAATTTTGTGGAAAAGCATTCTGAAAAGATATATATTATTTAAATAAATATAGAAATACTGTAAGAAATTATGCCTTTTTATTGGACATTGAAATAATATATATTTTGAAGGTCAGAGTTCATTATCTATAAGATTATGATGGACCTTCTTTCAGATTACAATAACACTGGAATAAGTTATAGTCTCAGAATCTCAAGATCCAGAGATCCCTTAAAATTGAGATATAAAAGATTTTTTTTACAAATAAATTTCAGTGTAATCTGTGAGAAACCATTAGTCAGAGCAATGCCATTTGAGAATCCTTACTAACTTAACAAAAATTATCAGAAAAAAATAAAGGAATCATGCCAAATAGAAATAAATGAAGGCTGGATCTAAGTTACTTTGGGGCAAATTGCAGTTTTTAGGACGTAAGGGCATTCCTAGCAATTTTCCCCATTATACAGCCTCACCTGTTTCCTCCCAGCTAGACAGTTTTGTGCACACTGTTTCTTCTGCAACAAATGTTTTTAGTTCGACTCAGTATTTCTTCAGATATCTGCTACTTCTTCATCAGAGATGCTCTCACTTCCAGATTAACTATTATTTGTCAATAGCTTTGTGCTACGCTAGACTACTAAAACTACGAAGACTGAGAGTAAGTCAGCTTTTAGTGCCATATCTGATACACAGTACATTTTCAATAGTTGAGGATATAACTAGCACTTTATTTTTTATTGAAGTATAGTTGATTTACATTATTGTGATAGTTTCAGGTGTACAGCAAAGTGATTCCGTTTTATATATATATATTTCACATTATTTTCAATTATAGGTCATTACGAGATATTGAATATAGTTCCCTATGTTGTACAGTAAATCCTTGTTGCTTATGTATTTTATGTATAGTGGTTTGTATCTGTTAATCCCATACTCCTAATTTATCCCTCCCCCACTCCCTTTCCCCTTTGGCAACCATAAGTTTGTTTTCTATGTCTACGAGTCTGTTTCCATTTTGTATATAGAATCATTTGTATTATTTTTTAGATTCCACATATAAGCAATATATAGTATTTGTCTTTGACTTATTTCACTTAGCATAATATTCTCTAGGTCCATCCACATTGCTGCAAATGGCAATACTTCATCTTTTTATAGCTGAATAATATTTAATTGTAGAATATACACATTGTCTTAATTCAGTCATCTGTTGATGGGCACTTAGGTTGTTTCCATATCTTAAGTGTTGTAAATATTGCTGCTATGAACATTGGGATACAAGTATCTTTTCGAATTAGTGTTTTTGTTTTTGCTGGATATATACCCAGGAGTGGAATTGCTGGATCATATGGTACTTCGTTTTTTTAGTTTTTTAAGGAAACTCCATACTGTTTTCCATGTACCAATTTACATTCCCACCCAGAGTGTATGAGTGTTCCCTTTCCTCCACATCTGTTCCAACATTTGCTATTTATAGACATTTTGATGATAGTCATTCTGAGAGGTGTGAGGTGAAACCACTGCAATGTGGTTTTGATTTTCATTTCTCTAATGATTTACGATGTGGAGCATCTTTTCATATGCCTGTTAGCCATCTGTATGCATTTATTGGAAAAATATCTATTCATGTCTTCTGCCCGTTTTTTGGATTGGATTGTTTTTTAAAAATATTGATTTATATAAGCTCTTTGTATATTTTGGATAGTAACTTCTTGTCACTTTGTTTGCAAATATTTTCTCCCATTTGATAGGTTTTCTTTTCATTTTGCTGATGGTTTCCTTTGATGTGCAAAAGCTTTTAAGTTTAATTAGGTCTCATTTGTTTATTTTTGCTTTTATTTCTTTTGCCCTGGGACTGATCTAAGAAAATATTGCTACAATTTATGTCAGAATGTTTTGCCTGTGTTCTCTTCTAGGAGAACACAGGATATCTTTCCATTTCTTTGAGTCATCTTCAATTACCTTTATCAATATTTTATAGTTTTCAGCATATAGGTCTTTCACCTCCTTGGTTAAGTTTATTCCTAGGTATTTTTAAATGTGATTTTAAATGGGATTTTTTTTTTTTTTTTTTTTTACTTTCTGCTATTCCATTATTAGTGTATACAAATGCAATGGATTTCTGTATATTAACCTTGTATCCTGAAACTTTGCTGAATTCATTTATTAGTTCTAATAGTTTTTGGGTGGAGTCTTTAGGGTTCTCTATATAGAGTATCACATCATCTGCCAATAATGACAGTTTTACCTCTTCCCTTCCAATTTGGATACTTTTATTTCTTTTTATTGTCTGATTGCTGTGGCTAGGAATTCCAATACTATGTTAAATAGAAGCAGAGAGAGTGGGAATTCTTGTCTTTTTCCTGAATTTAGCAGAAAGGCTTCCAGCTTCTCATATTTGAGTCTTATGTTTGTTGTGGGTTTGTCATAAATGGCCTTTATTATGTTGAGATATGTTTCCTCTATACCCACTTTGATGAGAGTTTTTATCATGAAAGGATGTTGAATTTTGTCAAATGTTCTTCTTGCATCTATCAAGATGATCATGTGGTTTTTGTCTTTTCTTTTGTTAATGTGGTGTGTCACATTGATAATTTGCACATGCTAAACTATCCTTGCGACCCTGGAATGAATCCAACTTGATCATGTTGTATGATACTTTTTATATATTGTTGGGTTCGGTTTGCTAAAACTTTATTGAGAATTTTTGCATCTAAAGTCCTCATATTCTTTATATCATTGGTCAAATTCCCCTGTAAAGCCCTCCGGTCCTGGACTTTTATTTGTAGAGAGTTTTATTTTAATTACAGATTCTATTTCACTTCTAGTGATCAGTCTATTCAAATTGTCTCTTTCTTCTTGACTCAGTCTTGGCAGGCTATATGTTTCTAGAATTTTGTCTATTTCTTCTAGGTTGTCCAATTTGTTGGCATATAACTGTTCATAATATCCTCTTATGAGATACCATGTGTTTGTTCTTTTCCTGGTTTTCTTTCTGTAGTTGATTTCTAATATTGTATCATGTGGTCGGAGAAGATGCTTGATATAATTTCTATCCTCTTAAATTTATTGAGGCTTGTTTTTTTACCTAGTATTTGGTTTATCCTGCAGCACGTTCCATGTGCACTTGAAAAAAATGTATATTCTGCTTTTTTTGGTTGTAGTGTCCTATAGATATCTATTAAGGCCAACTGGTCTATTGTGTTATTTAAGACCTCTGTTAGCTTGTTGATTTTCTGTCTGAATGATGTGTCCATTGATGTACGTGGGGTGTTAAAATCTCCTACTATTATTGGATTATTGTCAGTTTCTCCCTTTATGCTTCTTAGTATTGCTTTATATTTTTAGGTACTTCTGTATTGGTGCATATATGTTAGCAGTTGTAATATCCTCTTTTGGTATTGATTTTATCATTATCATTACTTTACAGACTTTGTTTTAAAGTCTACTTTGTCTGACATGAGTAGTACTACCTCCACTTTCTTATAGTTTCTAGTTGCATGAAATATCTTTTTCCATCCCCTCACTTTCAGTGTGTGTGTCTTTCACCCTGAAGTGAGTCTCTTGTAGGCAGCATGTTGAAGGGTCTTATTTTTTTAATCCAGTAAGCCACCCTATGTCTTTTGATTGTAGCATTCAGTCCATTGACATTGATAGGTATGTACTTATTGTCATTTTATTCCCTGCTTTCCAGTTGTTTATGTAGTTCTTTGTTCATTTCCCTTCTTTTTGTTTTTTCTTTTATGGTTTGATGATTTTCTTTTGTAGTATACTTGAGTTCCTTTCCTTTGATTTTTGTGGATCTTTTGTGGCTTTTTGATTTTTAGTTACCATGGGGTTCATGTATTTTGACCCATAATTGTATCTACTTGCTTTAAATTGATAATCAATCATTGAAGTTCAAACACATTCTAAATGATCTATAATTTTTACTCCCCTCCTCTACATTTTGTGTTTTTTATGTCCTATTTTACATCTTCATGCTTATCCTTTTACTGTTTATTGCAGTTATAGTTGATATTACAATTTTTTAAAAATCTATGTACCGGCTTATTTAAGCGATCTTCAATCCTTACTATATATTCTCATTTCCTACTGGGATTTTTCCCTTTTCTGTAGATTCTTGCTTTTTCTCCACTTAGAGAAGACCCTTCATAATTTCTTTTAGGGTAGGTTTAGTATTACTGAATACTTTCAGTTTTTGCTTGTTTGAGAAATTCTTTCTCTCTTCTTCTACTATATATGATAATCTTGCTGGGTAGAGTATCTGAGGTCTCAGGTTTTTCCCTTTCAGGCTTTGAATATATTGTGCCATTCCCATCTGGCCTGCAAAAAGTTTCTGTAGAGAAATCAGTTGATAGTCTTACGAGGATTCCCTTGTATATGACTCTTTGTTTTTCTCCTACTGCCTTTAGAATTCTCTATCTTTACTTTTTGCCATTTTTATTATAATATGACTTGGTGTGGATCTATTTGGGTTTATCCTGTTGGGGACCCTCTGTGCTTCCTATCCCTGGATATCTGTTTCCTTCTTTGGGTTTGGGAAGTTTTTAGCCATAATTTCTTCAGATACATTTTCCATCCCCTTTTCTCTCTTTTCCATCTGGAATCCCTATTATGCATAACTTGGCATTTTATATTATCTCATAGAGTGCATCTGTTGCTTTCATTTTTTTTAATTTGTTTTTCTGTCTGTTGCCCTGATTGGGTTATTTCTATTATTCTATATTCCAGATCACTCATTCATTCTTCTGTGTCATTTAGTCAGCTATTAATTGTTTCTAGATTGCTTTTTATGTCAGAAATTCAATTATCTTTCTTTGTTTGGGTCATCTTTTATTTTCTAGTTCCTTGTTAAAATGATCTGTGTTTATATTGATAATATTTCTTAATTCAGTTAGCATTTTTACTACCACCTTTTTAAATTCTGTGTGTGGTAGACTAATGATCTCTGATTCATTATTTGTTCTTTCAAGGGATTTCTCTTGCCCTTTTATTTGGAGTACTTCCTCTGCTTTTTCATTTTACTTAACTTTCTCTATGAATTTAGGAGAAATAGTTATCTATTGTGGTTTTGAAGAGGAATTTTTGTGTGGAAGTATTCCTATGCACACTGTGTGTCCAATATCTTTGCGCAAGGGCTGGTTTTGACGTGGACACCAGCCACAACTTTCCTCAATGTGTACTGGCCACTGTCACCTTGGTAGGGAATGTGGTTGATGGAGGATCTAAAGCCTGCATAGGGTGTGAGGCAGGACTCCTTTTCTGCTCTGTAGCTGTGCTGCCCTGTCAGGGGTAAGGTTTGCTTTCAAATTGCTGGAGGAATAACCCAGAGGGTCAGGCCCAAGCAGTCTCTTTTCCCTTTGAGTGTGTGTTTTGCCCCAAAGAACGGGACTACTGAAGTAAGTGAGGCTTGTGTGCTCACAGAGGTCTGATGAGCTGCCTATGTAGGAAGACACAGCTCCACTGAGGCACAGCCCAAGGTCATGTCCCTTCCACTGTTGTGTTCATTCCAGATCTAGTGCAAGGCTGTGTCATGGAGTGGTCAGGCTGGAACACTTGCTAGGCTGGGGATCAGGCCCTTGTGGCTCTAGGAACTGAAGCAACTGTGCAGACTTCAGAGATCTGGGCTGCTGCTACCCCACCCACACCCCAGGCCTCTGAGCCTTCTCTGTGTCCCTAGATCCACTCTTCCGCCAGGACCTGTCTGCCCCAGATCCAGTGCCAGACTGTGGTGTGGAGTAGGTGGAGCTGAGAGCAGGACCAGCCATGGCCTGCCGGTTGTGCTGGTTTCTGAGGCACAGCTTAAGAAAGCACTGGCAATGGCTGCTGCTACTCCACCAGGATCACACCCCAGGCCCCTAGGTTGTCTCTGCATAGCTAGGGGAAGTTTTTGCCCAGGACATGGCTGGCCCAGATCCTGCACCAAGTTGTGATGTGGAATGGGAAGGGACAGGGTGCTTGCCTCACTTGGATTGGGCGCATAGCAAGGTGGCAGCCACCAGGGCGGAACTCTCTCTGCCATGTTTGTTGGTAAGCCAGCACCCATGCACTCTTTACAAGTGGAGTGAGTGTCTGTCTAGGCTTCTCCACCCTCTTATCTGTCCCAGTCGTTCTCCCAGCAGCCAAGGAGGCTTGTGTCCTCTACGTAGGACCCCAGGACTGGGACGCCCAGTCTGTGGCTTGACCTGCTTGCTGCCCAGGGAGAGGGTCTGCTAGTGTGTACCTTCTTTTCCTTTCAGCTCCCTCCCTGGGTGGAGGTCTCAATTGTGTGTCTTTTTGCCATCCTACCTCATTACATGGAAATCTTTCTTGCAGTTTTTGTTATAGAGGAGTGAGGTCTTCTGCCAGTTTCCACTGGGTTGTCTGTGAGAACTGTTCCACATGTAGATGTATTTTTGATGTGTTTGTGGGGGAAGGTGAGCTCCACATCCTCCTACTCCACCATACTGAAAGGACCCCCAACCAGCACTATTACTGAGTGCATTTAGGATATAACTGACACTTCATTATTAATATCACCATTAGTATTTAGCTTAATCTTGTCCCTATAATTTAATTATTAATGAATGGAAGTCTGTGGATATCAATGCCCCATTTTACCGATTTGCCTTAAGAATAGGGATCTTTTTGTATTTGGCATCTGAGGTAGGCAGAAGAGGTGTCTTCTTAGGTATCCTTTCCATGATTAGCTTAATGTTTGTAACTTTTAAAAGCACAATAAAATGTGTTATAAAGACAGCTCAAGTAAAGAGTATCAGATATGGATGGAATTGAATTAATTTATGGGGACTAATTTGTTTTATCATCACCTAAGAGACACTATCTCTAGATTGTCTGATATTAATTTAATTTACTATATTTTCCCATACAAAAAGCCTACATTTTTTCCTCTACCAGCACATATCTATCTTTCTTTCTCATTAAAATTTGAAATCAGTAAGATTTTCAATCCATCTCTATCAATCAATCAGTCATTCTTACTGGGGCCTACCATGAGCCTTGAACAAAGCAAGGGCTCAATAACTGCAGTAACAATGAATAGCTTTTACTTCATATAAAAACAGGGGGATTGGGACAAAAAGACCTGCTTGGGAAACTTTTTAGAAAATGCCATTTGGCTCAGTCAGCATGTTACCAAACCAAACTTGGGTCTGCTTGCCTGTGCCCAGTAAAGCCAATTTTCTGTCAGCAGGTTGTGGTGAAGGAAAGTACAACATTCATTGCAAGGGCAAACAAGGCGTATGGGAGGCTAGTGCTCAAAAGACCCTAACTAACTCCCTGATTGATTGATTTCAGGGAAGGGTTTTTAAAAGCAAAGTGAGGGAGAGAGTTGCTGGGTATTTGATCAGCTCCTGCCCAATTCTCTGACCTGTTGATGGTGCAGTAACAGAGGTAAACATTATCAATCCTCAGGCTCCAGATGGTTTTGGAGCTTTGGGAGCTGACTTCATGATCATCATGCAGTTAGCTTCTTCTATCTGGTGGGGTCTTTCTTTCGTATCTGAAACAACTCAGGAATGTGTGTCAGACACTGTTACCTATATCCTTCTGATTCTGCTATATGGATGACCTACTGTTAAAATTGCTACCAGTTCTTCTAGCCCAACTGCTCTTTTTTGTTACTACATGTTCATACTTTTCAAATTATTAACTCTTGAGTTAGCATTTTGTGACTCAGAGGAGGTCTCAGAGACTACAGTCCTTCTAAAAATAAGAGGCACATGGAGGGCACAGCAGGGGGAGGGGTGTCTGTCCCAGGAAGGCCCCATAGGGTTCTACTCAGTTAGTTACAGTAGGGGAGGGGCTGTTATAAAAAGAGGTTTTGAGGATTCCAGGCATTTTTCAAGCACTGATTCTTCAACTTGAGTTCCAGTAATCAAACGTGAATTTCCACTAACAAACAAACAATGTAGTTGCCAGAATAGAGTTATAGCACCGGTGTCACCATGGCTATGAGAATTCTCTGAATAATTTTCATATTATGTAAGACGTCCTATTGTCATTTTGTTCAAAACCATATGTACAATTCTAACAAGAGAATAGAAATGGAGGAGAAAATTATAGATCCAGTTCCCTCTGCTGTATCACAAAATCAAGTCAAAACAAACACTCTTAGAAAAGTAGGCAGAAAGAGCAACAAAGTACATTATTGTTCATTATTAAATGCCTATATTATGCTAGGTGTGGTGAAACATCAGTGCTCTTTGATAATGCTTATAAAAGAATCAATGACTTGTGAAAAAAATCATGTCCTTCTTAATTTTTTGAATAGGCCATGTTTGTTAAAAATTTTTAATAAGGGATTTCATCAGGACTCAAGCTTTCCATAATCATGCAAGACAGAATTTTTGAAAAATAGTAGTTCTAAATGTGAATCTGAGTCTCCTAAGTTAAGTTGATGAAACTTTAATATTTTGTAGAAGAAGTTTAAAGTAGGTATTCTATTCCACCCTCCTTTTAACTTGGAGGAATTTAGATGTTGGGTCTATATTGGATTATTTAAGAAGGTAAACTAAAAATGAAGACGAACCATTTAAATTCAAATGATATTACACCAAACTCTTTAAGCCAATGAATGTGAAGGATTCCTTTCTTAGGAAGACAAAAATTTAGAGCCCATAGCTCTAGTCTGAATTAGACATCTTCCTAATTTTGAAGAAGTTAAAATAAATAATAGAAATACTAGAGTAATACTTGAGGGTAATAAGACTGTCAGGAATTTATTCCTAGGGTTTTTTATTTGGATATTAATGATAATACATTGATACAATTGCTAACTAACTCACTGAAGGGTGAAAGATTTTTGTCATATTCAAGGATTCCCTCAAACTGCTTTTAGTGGGAAAGAGCAATATTGGAAGTATTCCTGGGGGACAAGATTTGTGGTGAGCACTTAGTGAATTTTCTGTAACTGAATGACTTCTTCACCATACCTCAAATAAGATACTATTTCAGATGTGCATTTTTTTCATTCAACTTGGATCCTGGGGAGATGATTTGAACAAATTTCAGGTTGATAAAAGAAAAACAATTAACTCTCAGTTATGCCAGAAGCCAATAATTTAGTTTATGTACCATTATCCAGGTCTTCTGATTTTCCTCCCCCTTTCTCTGGCCTTCTTCCTGTGTCTGTTCTCTTTTTCATTCATTAGAATATCCACAGCAGAGAAATAGAAAATATGTAATCAAAGAAAAAATATACCAAGCAATTTATCTCTTTGGTGACAGATCTAGCAAAACAATTCATAACAGCAAAGTCATAAAGGACCTATTCACATCTTCACAGTGCTTCCTTAGAAAATAAATATATGTGAGGCTGGGACTGAGGACAAATGGTGGAGTAGAAGGACATGAGCTCACTCCTTCTTACAGAAACACCAAAATCACAACTAACTAACTGCTGAACAGCCACCAATAAAAAAAAATGCCAGAACCTACCAAAAAAGATACCCTACATCCAAAGCCAAAGAAGAAGCCACAATGAGATGGTAGGAGGGGCGCAATCACAATAAAATCAAATCCCATATATGCTGGGTGGGTGATCCACAAACTGTAAAATAATTATACCACAGAAGTTCTCCTGCAAGAGTGAAGTTCTGAGCCTCATGTCGGCTCCCTAGCCTGGGAGTGTGCAACTGGAGGCGAAGCCCCCAGAGAGTCTGGCTTTGAAGGCCAGCGGGGTTTCACTGCAGGAATTCCACAGGTCTGGGGGAAACAGAAACTTCACTCTTGGAGGGTGCACATAGGTTCTCATACGCACCAGGACCCAGGGATAAAAAGCAGTGACCTCCTAAGAGACTGGGCTGGACTTACCTGCTAGTACTGGAGGGTCCCCTGTGGAGGTGGGGGATGGCACCAGCTGTGGGGACAGGGACACTGGCAGTGGTGGCTCTGGTGAGTGTTTACTGGCATGGGCCCTCTTGGAGGGAGGCTGCCATTTTCTCACTAAAACCTGGCCCCACCCAGTAGCCTGTAGGCTCCAGGGCTGGGAAGCCTCAGGCCAAAGTGTCAACAGGGCCTCACCAATCAGCAGACAGGATGCTTAAAGTCTTCCTAAATAAACAGCTGCCTGATAATAAACACACCCCACACACACAACCCTGCCCACCAGAGGGACAAGACCCAGCTCCACCCACCAGTGGTGGGTACCAGTCCCTCCCACCAGGAAGCCTGAACAAGCCTCTTAGACAGCCTCATCCACCAGGGGGCAGACAGCAGAAGCTAGAAGAACTACAACCCTGCAACCTGCAGAACAGAAACCACAATCACAGAAAATTATACAAATTGAGATGGCATATGTCCCTGATGAAGAAACAAGATAAAACCCCAGAAGAATAACTAAGTGAAGCAGAGAATGGAGAAAAAAGAATGGAGACATGGATAGAGAAGACACAAGAAATGTTTAAGACTTAGAAGAGCTAAAGAACAAACAGATATGAACAATACAATAATTGAAATGAAAAATACACCAGAAGGAAGCAATAGCAGAATAACTGAGGCAGAGGAACGCATAAGTAAGTGACCTGGAAGACAGAATGGTGGAAATCACCGCTGCAGAAAAGAATAAAGAAAAAATAATGGAAAGAAATGAGGACAGTCTAAGAGACCTCTGAGACAACATGAAATGCACCAACATTCACATTATAGGGGTCCCAGAAGAAGAGAAAGGGGCTGAGCAAACATTTGAAGAGATAATAGCTGAAAACTTCCCTAAAATGGGAAAGGAAACAGGCATCCAAGTCCAGGAAGCTCAGAGAGTCCCAGGCAGGGTAAGCCCAGGGAGGAACACTCTGATAGACATAGTAATCAAGTTGACAAAAATTAAAAACAAAGAAAAAATATTGGAAAAAGCAACAAATAATGTACAAGGGAACTCCCATAAGGTTATCAGATGATTTTTCAGCAGAAATTCTGCAGGCCAAAAGGAAGTGGCAGGATATATTTAAAGTGATGAAAGGGAAAAAACTACAACCAAGACTACTCTAACCAGCAAGGCTCTCATTCAGATTTGACAGAGAAATCAAAAGCTTTACAGACAAGCAAAATCTAAGAGAATTCATCACCACCAGACCACCATTGCAACAAATGCAAAAGGAACTTCTCCAGGCAGAAAAGAAAAGGCCACACTAGAAGCAAGAAAATTACAAATAGAAAAGCTCACTGGTAAAGGCAAACATACAGTAAAGGTAGGAAATCATCTGCACACAAATATGATATCAAAACCAGCAATTGTGAGAAGAGGAGAGCACAAATTCAGGATATTGAAAGTTAAAAGACCAGCAACTTAAAACAATCTTGTTTATATATGAACTGCTATATCAAAATCTCATGGTGACCGAAAATCTACAATAGATACACACACAAAAAAGAAAAAGGAAGACAAAAGACATAGACTGGCTGAATCAATACAAAAACAAAACCCATATATATGCTGTCTAAAGGAGACCCACTTCAGATCTAAGGACACATACAAACTGAAAGCGAGGGGATGGAACAAGGTATTCCATGCAAATGGAAATCAAAAGAAAGCTGGAGTAGCAATACTCATATCAGATATCAGATAAAATAGACTTTAAAACAAAGACTGTTAAAAGAAACAAAGAAGGACACTACATAATGATCAAGGGATCAATCCAAGAAGAATATGTAACAATTGTAAATATATATGCACCCAATATAGGAGCACCTCAATACATAAGGCAAATGCTAACAGCCATAAAAGGAGAAATCAACAGTAACACAATAATAGTTGGAGACTTTAACATCCCACTTTCATCAATGGATAGATCATCCAGACAGAAAATCAATAAGGAAACAAAGGCCTTAAATGACACATTACAGCAGATGGACTTAATTGTTATTTACAGAGCATTCCATCCAAAAGCAGCAGAATACACATTCTTCTCAAGTGCACATGGAACATTCTCCAAGACTGATCACATGGCAAGCCTCAGTAAATTTAAGAAAATTTAAATCATATCAAGCATCCTTTCCAAGAACAATGCTATGAGATTAGAAGTCAACTACAAGAAAAAAGTGTAAAAAACACAAACACTTGGAGGCTAAACAGTATTCTACTGAACAAACAATGGATCACTGAAGAAATCAAAAAATACCTAGAGACAAATGAAAATGAAAGCATGACACTCCAAAACCTATGGGACACAGCAAAAGCAGTTCTAAGAGGGAAATTTATAGCAATACAATCAGTCTTACATCAGGAAACAAGAAAAATCTCTCTCAAATAAACAACCTAACCTCACACCTAAAGCAACTAGAGAAAGAAGAACAAACAAAGCAACTAGAGAAAGAAGAACAAACAAAACCCAAAGTTAGTAGAAGGAAAGAAATCATAAAGATCAGAGCAGAAATAAATGAAATAGAGATGAAGAAAACAGTAGAAAATATCAATGAATCTAAAATCCAGTTCTCTGAAAAGACAAACAAAATTTATAAACTTTAGCCACATTCATCAAGAAAAAGGAGGAAAAGACTCAAATCAATAAAATTAGAAATGAAAAAGGAGAAATTACAACTGACATCACAGAAATACAAAGGATCATAAGAGACTACTACAAGCAACTACATGCCAATGAAATGGACAACCTAGAAGAAATGGACAAATTCTTAGAAAGGTACAAACTTCCAAGACTGAACCTTGAAGAAATAGAATATATCAACCGACCAATCCCAAGTACTGAAATGGAAACTGTGATTAAAAAACTCCCAACAAAGAAAAGTTCATGACCAGCTTGCTTCACAGGTGAATTCTATCAAACATTTAGAGAAGAGTTAACACCTATCCTTTGGAAAACATTCCAAAAATTTGCAGAGGAAGGATCATTCCCAAGCTCATTCTACGAGGCCACCATTACCATGATACCAAAACCAGACAAAGATACCACAAAAAAAGAAAATTACAGGCCAATATCACTGACGAACATAGACGCAAAAATCCGCAACAAAATACTAGCAATCCGAATCCAAAAATACATTAAAAGGATCATACACCATGATCAAGTGGGATTTATCCCAGGGATGCAAGGATACTTCAATATCTGCAAATCAATCAGTGTGATACACCACATCAACAAACTGAAGAATAAAAACCATATGATCATCTCAATAGATGCAGAAAAAGCTATTGACAACATTCAACACCCACTTATGATAAACACTCTCCAGAAAGTGGGTAGAGAGGGAACCTACCTCAACATAATAAAGGCCATATATGACAAACATACAGCTAACCAACATCATTCTCAATGGTGAAAAACTGAAAGCATTTCCTCTAAGATCAGGAACATGACAAGGATGTCCACTCTACCAATTTTATTCAACATAGTTTTGGAGGTCCTAGCCACAGCAGTCAGAGAAGAAAAGGAAATAAAAGGAATCAAAATTGGAAAAGAAGTAAGTGTCACTCTTTGCAGATGACATGTTGCTATACATAGAAAATCCTAAAGATGCTACCAGAAAACTATTAGAGCTCATCAATGAATTAGGTAAAGTGTCAGGATACAAAATAAATACACAGAAATATGTTGCATTTCTATACACTAACAAAAGATCAGAAAGAGAAATTAAGAAAACGATTCCATTTACTATTGCAGCAAAAAGAATTAAATACCTAGGAATAAACCTACCTAAGGAAGCAAAACACCTGTACTCTGAAAAGTATAAGACATGATGAAAGAAACTGAAGATGACACAAATAGATGGAAAGATTTGCCATGTACTTAGATTGGAAGAATCAATGTTGTCAAAATGACTATACTACACAAGGCAATCTACAGATTCAATGCAATCTATAGGAATCCCAGAAATAAACCCATAAACCTATGGTCACCTAATCTGTGAGAAAGGAGTCAAGAATATACAATGGAGAGAAGACAGACAGTCTCTTCAATAAATGGTGCTGGGAAAACTGGTCAGCTATATGTAAAAAAAATGAAATCAGAACATTCTTTAACACCATACACAAAAGTAAACTCAGAATGAATTAAGGACCTAAAAGTAAGACAGGATACTGTAAAACTCCTAGAGGAAATCATAGGCAGAACACTCTTTGACATAAATCTCAGCAATATCTTTTTTGATCTGTCTGTCTCCTAATGGAAATAAAAACAGAAATAAACAAATGGAGCCTAATTAAACCCAAAATCTTTTGCACAGCAGAGGAAGCCATAAACAAACAAAACTAAAAGACAACCCACAGAATGGGAGAAAATATTTGCAAATGATGTGACCAATAAGGGATTAATCTCCAAAATTTACAAACAGCTCATGCAGCTGTGACAACCACAGAACAAAGGGGAGGCCCTGCTAACCATCTAGGGCAGGCTATGGTCACCACAGCACCAGTCACACCCCTTATCAAGGGGACAATGGCCAGCACACACTAAGGAAAGAGGCAGCAAGCATCCATAAAAAAAACAGCCTTCACACCAAAAATATTAAACCCATGCTGGATACATAGGGATGTGCCCACATAAAAATAGCCCTCCAAGACCACAGTAGATAATTGTTTCTCCTGAACTCATAGAGTGAGAGAAATATTAGTAAAATGAAGAAGCAGAGGAACCACTCTCAATTAAAAGATCAAGAGAATTCCTCTGAAAGAACAAAAAAATGAAACAGACCTCTACAGTCTAATAGATACTGAGGACAAAAAGGAGATAATGAAAATACTGAAGGAAATAAGAAAGGCTATCAATAGAAATACAGATTACTGTAAAAAGGAACTAGAAATTACAAGGAAGAGGCAAGAAAAGTTCAGAAACTCATTTGCTGAGACAAAAGCTGAGCTAAAATCAATGAACAGCAGATTGAATAATGCAGAATAATGAATCACCCAATCAAAACACCAGACAGAAAACCACACACATAAAAAAGCAATATAAGAGACCTATGAGGTAGATAATATAAAGTGTGCCAATCTATGTATAACAGGGATTCCAGAAGGAACAGAAACAGAAAAGAGGATTGAAAATGTATTTGTAGAAATTATGGTGGAAACCTTCTGAAACCTAAAGAAGGAAACAGATATCTAAGTACAGGAAGCACAGAGGGTCCCAAACAAGGTGAACCCAAACAGACCTACACCAAGACATATTGTAATTAAAATGGCAAAAGTTAAAGATAAAAAGAAGAATCTAAAGGCAGCAAGATAAAGAGTTAATTACAGTGGAAATCCCATAAGGATATCAGATGACTTCTCTGCAGAAACTTTGCAGGTCAGAAGGGAGTGACAAGATATATTCAAAGTCCTGAAAGAGAAAAAGCTGCAACCTAGGATACTCTACCCAATAAGATTATTATTTAGAATAGATATAGGGATAAAGAATTTCTCAGACAAGCAAAAACTAAAAGAAAACAGCAATTCTAAACCTATTCTAAGATAAATATTGAAAGGTCTTCTCTAAATAGAAAAGAAGCAAGAATCTATAGGAAAGAGAAAATCACAATTGGAAAGTAAATCATTTAAATAAGTCAGTATACAGATTAAAAAATCAAAAAAAATTTTTGTGGAAGTGATGATAAACACAAGGAACAGAAAAAGGATGAACATGAAGATGTAAAAGAGGACATCAAAATCATAAAATGTGGGGGAGAAGAGTAAGAAAATGTAGATTTTTTTTAGAATGTGTTGGAGCCTCTGTGACTATCTGTCTAAAGCAAGTAGATACAGGAAGGGATTAACATACTTGAAAAACAGGGTAACCAGTAATCAAATACATACAATAGATTCACAAAAACCAGAAAGAAGAGAACACAAGCATAATATAAAAGGAAACCATCAAACCACAAAAGGAAAAACAAAAAGAAAGTAACAAAGAAGAAATACAAAACCAATGGGAAAACTAGGTTTAAGATGGCAATAAATACATATTTATCAATAATTACCTTAAATGTCAATGGACTAAATGCTCCAATGAAAAGACATAGAGTGGCAGACTGGATTAAAAAAAGAAAAACAAGAGCTTACAACATGATGACTACAAGAGGCCCACATTAGGGTAAAAGACACACATAGGTTGAAAGTGAGGGGATGGAAAAAGATTTTTCATGCAAACGGAAATGACAAGAAAGCAGGAATTGCAATACTCATATCCAACAAAATAGATTTTAAAACAAAGGCCATAAAGAAAGATCATTAAGGACACTATATCATGATAAAAAGATCAATACAAGAAGAGGATATTACACTCCTCAACATATGTGCACCCAATATAAGAGCACCCAAATACATAAAACAAATACTAACAGACATAAAGGGAGAAACTGATGGGAATACAGTAATAGTAGGAGACTTTAACACCCTACTCACATCAGTGAGTAGATCTTCTAGACAGAAAATCAATAAGGCAACATAGATCATAAATGATACAGTAGAACAGTTAGACTTAATTGATATTTTCAGGATATTATACCCAAAGAAAACAGAATAAACATTCCTTTTTAGTGCACATGGAACATTCTCTAGGATTGACCACATACTAAGGCACAAAACAAACCTCAACAAATTTTAGAGTATAGAAATTATTTCAAGCATCTTCTCTGACCATAACGTCATGAAACTAGAAATCATCCACTGGAAAATAAATGAGAAAAATATGATTACACGGAGACTAAACAAAAAAGCAGTTCTTATAGGGATGTTCATAGTGATACAGGCCTTCCTTAAAAATGAGATAAATCTCAAACAACCTAACCTACCACCTAAAAGACTTAGAAAAAGAAGAACAAACAAAACCTAAAGTCAGCAGATGGAAGGACATAATCAAGAATGGAGAGGAAATAAATGAAAAAGATATTTTTAAAAAACAATAGAAAACTAACACTGATCCTTCTCAAACTCTTCTAAAAGATTGAAGAGGAGGGAATATTCCCAAAGACATTCTATGAAGCCACCATAACCCTGATACCAGAACCAGACAAAGACACTACCAAAAAAGAAAATTAGAGGCCAATATCTTTGATGCATATAGATGCAAAAATTCTGAACAAAGTATTAGCAAACCGAATCCAACAACACATAAAATAGATCATAACCACAACCAATATAATACGCAACAGTGAAAAGCTGAAAGCCTTCCCACTAAAATCTGGAATAAGACAAGGATGCGCAATCTCACCACTTCTTTTCAACATAGTACTGGAGTCCTAGACACAGCAATCAGACAATAAAAAGAAATAAGGGTTATCCAAATTGGAACGAGGAGCTAAAATTGTTATTAAATGCAGATGACATGATACTATATATAGAAAATGTATTTAGCAATGTAGCAGGATACAAGATTAACATACAGAAATTGGTTGCATTTTTTTACACTAACAATGAAATATCAGAAAGGGAATGTAAAAAACAATCTCTGTTAGAAATGCATCCAAAAAGATATTTAGAAATAAACCTGACCAGGAGGTGAAAGACTTATATGCTGAGAACTATAAAACATTAATAAAGGAAATTAAAGATGATTCAAAGAAATGAAAAGATATCCCAGGCTCTTGGATTGGAAGAATTAATATTGTTAAAATGGCCATACTACCCAAAGCAATGTACAGATTTAATGCAATCCCTATCAAATTACCCATGACCTTTTTTCTCAGAACTAGAACAAATAATCCTAAAATTTATATGGAACCATAAAAGACCCAGAATTGCCAAAGCAATCTTAAGGAAAAAGAACAAAACAGGAGGCATAACCCTTCCAGACTTCAGAAAATACTACAAAGCTACAGTAATTAAAAAAGCGTGGTATTGGCGCACACACACACACCAAACCCATATGAATCAATGGAACAGAATAGAGAGCCCAGAAATAAATCCACACAACTATGGTCAATTAATCTTTGACAAAGGTGGCAAGAATATACAATGGAAAAAAGACAATCTCTTCAGCAATGGTGTTGAGAATGTTGGACAGCCACATGTAAATCATAAAGTTAGAACACACTCTCACAACATACACAAAAATAAACTAAAAATGACATAAAGATTTAAATATAAGACAAGACACCATAAGATGCCTAGAAGAGAACATAGGCAAAAAATTCTCTGACATAAATCGTATCGATGTTCTCCTAGGTCAGTCTCTCAAGGCAATAGAAATAAAAGAAAAAACTAAAAAATGGGACCTAATCAAACTTACAAGCTTTAGTATAGCAAAGGAAACCATAAACAAAACAAAAAGATAAACTACAGACTGGGAGAAAATATTTGCAAATGATGTAACAAGGGCTTAATTTTCAAAATATACAAACAGCTCATACAACTCAACAACAAAAAACAAACAACCCAATACAAAAATGGGCAGAAGACCTAAATAGACATTTCTCCAAAGAAGACATACAGATGGCTAAGAGGCACAAGAAAAGATGCTCAATATCCCTAATTATTAGAGAAACACAAACCAAAACTACCATGAGGTATTACCTTATACTGCTCAGAATGGCCATAATTAAAAATCTACAGATAACAAATGCTGGAGAGGGTGTGAAGAAAAAGGAACCCTCCTACACTTTTGGTAAGAATGTAAATTGGTGCAGCCACTATGGAAAACATTGTGGAGCTTCCTTAAAAAACTAAAAATAGAGTTGACATATGCTCCAGTATACCGACTCCTGGGAATATATCTGGACAAAACTATAATTCAAAAAGTACATGTGCCCCTATGTTCATAGCAGTACTATTCACAATAGCCAAGACATGGAAACAACCTAAATGTCCATCAACAGATGAATGGACAAAGAAGACATGATATATATGTTGGAATATTATTCAGCCATAAAAAAAGAATGAAATATTGCCATTTGCAGCAACATGACTGGACCTAAAGATTATCATACTATGTGAAGCAAGTCAGACAAAGAAATATCATATGATATCACTTATCTGTGGAATTTTAAAAAAATGTTACAAATGAACTTATTTATAAAACAGAAATAGCCTCACAGACATAGGAAAAACTTATGGTTACCAGAGTGTAAAGGTGGGGGGGGGACAAATTTGTAATTTGGCATTAACAGATACAGAGTACTATATATAAAATAGGTAAACAACAAGGATCCACTGTATAGCACAGGGAGCTATATTCAATATTTTGTAATAACCTGTAGTGGAAAATAATCTGAAAAAGGATAGATAGATATAGATAGATAGATAGATAGATAGATAGATAGATAGATAGATAGATAGATAGATAGATGACAGATTTATAACTGAATCACTTTGGTGTACAGCAGAAATTAAAACAAACTTATAAATCAACTACACTTCAATAAAAAACAAAAAACAAAACACAAAAAAACAAAAAAACCCAGCAAGTTAGGCAAAATGTGAGGACAGAGGAAGGGACAAGATAAAACCCAAGAAGAAGAACTAAGTGAAATAGAGACAGGTAATCTAACTTTGAAAGAGTTCAGGGTAGTGATTGTAAAGATATTAAATAACTTGGGAGAAGAAGAATGGATGCAGAGAATGAGAAGTTAGAAGTTTTTAACAAAGAAATAGAAAATATAAAGAACAATCAAACAGAGATGAAGAATACAATAACAGAAATAAAACAAATGCACTATAAGAATCAATAGACTAAATAACACAGAGGAACGTATCAGTGAACTGGAACAGAGTAATGGAACAGAGTTCACTGTTGTTGAGCAGAAAAAAGAAAAAATGTTGAAAAGAAATGAGGACAGTTTAAGACGCCTCTGGAACAACATTAACCACACTAATTTTTTCATTATAGGGATCCCAAAGGAGCAGAGATAGAGAGAAAGGGGCTGAGAATATAACTGAAGACATAATAGCTGCAATCTTCCCTAACCTGGGAGAGAAAACAGTCATCCAAGTCCAGGAAATACAGAAATGAAAAGGACACAATGAGAAACATGAAAATAATGAAAGGAAAAAAAAATCTTGAAAGGCAAACATATAAAGGTAGAAAATCATCTATGCACAAAGCTAGTGGGAATGTTAAGAGACAAAAGTAATAAAATCATCTGTATCCACAATAAGCAGTTAAGGGGTACAGAAAATAGTTAGATATAAAACATGATATCAAAAACAGTAATCATAAGGGGAGGAGAATACAAATGCAGGGTTTTTAAAATGCATTTGAAATTAAGAGATCAGCAACATAAAACATCTATATATATATATATATATATATATATATATATATATACACACACACACACACACAGAGAGAGAGAGAGGTAGCCACAAACCAAAAATCTATAATAGATACACTCACACAAAAGAAAAAGGAATCTAAATATAACATTAAAGATAATCATCAAATCACAAGAGAAGAGAACAAAAGAAGTAGAAAGGCATAAAAAAGATCTGCAAAACAGCCCCAAAACAATTAACAAAATAGTAACAGGAACATACATCGCAATAATTACTTTAAATGTAAATGGTCTAAATGCTCCTATCAAAAGACATAGTGTGGCTAAATGGATACAAAAAGAAGACCCTTATATATGCTACTTATAAGAGACTCACTTCAGATCTAAATACACACACAGACAGAAAGTCAGAGAATGGAAAAAGGTATTCCATGCAAATGAAAATGAAAAGAAAGCCAGGGTATCAATACTTATATCAGACAAAATAGACTTTAAAATAAAGTCTGCTACAAGAGGAAAGAAGGACATTACATAATGATCCAGGGATCAATCCAAGAAGATATAACAATTGTAAATATATATTCACCCAACATAGGGGTACCTAAATATGTAAAGCAAATGTTAACAGACATAAAGGGAGAAAATGACAGTGACACAATAATAGTAGGGGAGTTTAACACCCCATCTACATCAATGGACAGGTCATCCAGACAGAAAATCAATAAAACACTAACGTTAAATGACACATTATACCAAATGACCATATATATATATATATATATATATATATATATATATATAAACATTTCATTCAAAGGAGTAGAATTCACATTCTTTTCAAGTGCACATGGAACATTCTCCAAGATATCACATGCTAGGCCACAAAATAAGCCTTGGTAAATTTAAGAAAATTGAAATAATATCAAGCAAGAAAACTAGAGGAATCATGCTTCCTGACTTCAGGCTGTACAAAGCTATAGTAATCAAAACAATATGGTCCTGGCACAAAAATAGACACAAAGATCAGTGGAACAGAATAGAGAGCCCACCCACTTATGGCCAATTAATTTATGACAAAGGAGGCCAAGAATATACAATGGAGAAAAGACAGTCTCAACAATAAATGGTGCTAGGAAAACTGGACAGCTACATGTAAAAGAATGAAATTAGAACATTCTCTAACACCATATACAAAAATAATCTCAAAATGAATTAAAAACCTAAATTTAAGACAGGAAACCCTAAATCTCCTAGAAAAAATCATAGGGAGAACATGCTTGGACATCAATTGTAGCAATATTTTTTTGGCGCTATCTCCTAAAGCAAAGGAAATCAAAGCAAAATAAACAAATGGGACCTAATTAAATGTAAATGCCTTTGCACAGCAAAGGAAACCATCCACAAAAAAGAAAACCTACTGAATGGGAGAAAATATTTGCTCATGATATGACCAATAAAGGGTTAATATCCAGAATATACGAACAGCTCATACAAATCAACATCAAAAAACCCCAAACAACACAATTAAAAAAATGGGCAGAAGAAGTCAATAGACATTTTTCCAAAGAAGACATACTGATGGCCAACAGGCACATGACAAGATGCTCAACATTGTTAATCATCAGAGAACTGTAAGTTAAAACCATAATGAGGTATCACCTCATACCTGTCAGAATGGCTATCATCAAATAGTCCAGAAATAACAAAAGTAGGTGAAGATATGGAGAAAAGGGAACCCTGGTACACTGTTAGTGGGAAGGTAAACTGGTGCCGCCACTATGGAAAATAGTGGAGGTGTCTCAAGAAAATAAAAATAGAACTATCATGTGACCCAGCAATTCCACTCCTGGGTATTTATCCAAAAAAATAAAAAGAAAGAAAACACGAATTTGAAAAAATATGTGAGCCTCAGTTTTATTAGCAGCATTATTTACAATTGCCAAGATACGGAAGCAACCTAAGTGTCCATCAACAGATGATTGGATAAAGAAGATGTGGTTTATATGTACAATGGAATACTACCTAGCCATAAAAAGAATGATATTTTGCCATTTACAACAACATGGATGGACTTGGAGCATATTATGCTAAGTGAAATAAGTCAGACAGAGAAAGACAAATACTGTATGATATCACTTATATGTGGAATCTAAAAAAATAAAACAATCTAGTGAATATAACAAAAAAGAAACATACTCAAAAATATAGAGAACAAACTAGTTGTTACCAGTGGGGAGAATGAAGGGGGAAAGATAGTGGTAGGTTATTAAGAGGTACAAACTACTAAGGATAAAATAAATAAGCTACTAGGTTATATAGTACAACATAGAGAATATAGCCAATATTTTATAATAATTATAAATGGAATATAACCTTTAAAAATTGTGAATCACTATGTTGTACAATGGAAACTTATACAATATTGTACTTTAGCTATACCTCAATTAAAAAAAAAAAGTCAGCAGAAGGGCATTCTAAATATGCAAAGAGTAAATATGCAAAGTATTGTGTATAAGATAGGCTCAAGGGTGTATTGTACAACACGGGGAATACAGCCAATATTTTGTTATAACTTTAAATGGGAAGTAACCTTTAAAAATTGCATAAAAATTTTAAAAAAATATGCCAAGATGACTGATGTATTTTTTGCGAAAATACACTTGTGGATATAACCTAACTCAGCAAGAGATGATGTGATGATGTCCTGGATCAAAGATTTAATACAATCTTTAAAAAAATGTATATGTGAGGTTTTTTTCCCTTTTTTCTCAACGCAGAAAGAGAGAGAGAGAGAAAGAGAGAGAAAGAGAAACCAGAAAGAGAGAGAGAGAGAAAGAGAGAGAAGAAATCCTTTTCTGTTGTCACCTCCACAGGCCTTCATTCTCTAAGACATGAATTTGTGGTGTTATTCCTAATTCTATTCCACACTGCATATCCTTGTCATATCAAGCTTTCTTAAACATTACATTTTTATTCAAGTCTTGACTCAATCTTGACTCAAGATTGACTTGCAAACATCTACTCAATAAAATCCAAATCTTTTACATGTCTTTTAATACTTGTCACATTCTACTGCCATCTGTCTTGTACATTCTCATTTCAAATAATTCCCTGAAAGTCCCTCAGATGATCAGACCAGAGTCTCTTCACCATCTTACAAACATAACAAGCCACTTCCACTTTTTCACCTTGGTTTGTGTATTCCATGCCACACCAGGCTAAGATGGTTTCCCTTCATTTCTCTATCATCCAAATGCTGCCAATCACTCAAGTTCGAATTAAGGTCTCACACTTAGATTGGGTTACTAGCTATGAGACTCTGAGACTAAGATCTCTGTGCAAGAAGTTTTTTAAGGCTTACTCTCAAGTGACCCACAATGACTAAATGAGGAAGTAGTATTGGGCAAATTAAGGAAGTAATAACAATGGCTTTATCTGATCTCATGGGGAACACTGAAACTGTGGTGGCCTTTGAACAATGCCTGGAAGTGAGACAAGGGTGCTGACACTTTTTACCCACATTAATCACCAGGTGCAGCCTGAGGTGAAGGCAGACAAGTTTGTGAGGCAGCTCCCTTAGGTGCTGAAGGGTAATTCTAAGGGAGGGACTCAGCTGTGAGCTGTCAGTGGAAAACACTCCCGCCAACTGGGATAATGAGTGCCCTAATTCTGAAGGTGGACCTGAGCAGTGTAACATGCCTCCCACTGTCGTCTTTCTGCAACTTTTTTTGACCTTGACAGCTCTTTAAAATTACAATGTACTTATAATTATTTTTGTACTTATTTCATGGTTGTTAGACTTGTCTCATCCACGGAATCTCAAACTGTTGAAAAACATCTTCCCTAACTTCTAGTGCCATCCTGAACCCAGAAGAGCACTCTAAATAGTAGTATAAATGTTTTGTATTTTCCCCTCAAGTTTGCAGCTGTGATATGTATTAATTTAAGGGAATATATTTATCAAAAATGGAATTTATTTATCAAGATGTATAATGTTTCAGGCACACCCATGCACTGTACTGTATGTGTATGAAATGTACTTTGTACTGAACAGAAGTATTTAATACAGGCCTTTAATAGAGTTGGGATATTTGTAGAAATTGCAATTTAATACAACAAAATAAAGAGTTTTCTTCTGGTATGAAAATCTCTTACATTTTATTTGAAAAGAAAAAAAGGTAAATTTTTAAGAAAAACTGAAGAGTGATGATATTAAGTGGGATTAATAGCAATGTCCCTGCTACAGATTTCTTCTACAGATAATTAGTTTTTAGTGATGAATCTTCAAAGAGTGCTGTTGTTGTATACTGTCTAGATAATGCTTCTACATTTGGTATTTAGATGGCTGGATTTAAAATGACAACAATATCACTCTTATGTAAAAAAGGCGTATTAAAGAGCTTTAGTTAGAAAAAAAGCATAAAGTCTTTTAAATTGGAGTAACATTTGAAAATGTACAGAAAAATGCTTCAACTCAATAAAATTGGACATTTCATTATAACTTATTCATATAAACTATTCAAATTGTTGAGCTATTTTTGTTCTCACCTTACTTTAACATGAAATAAGAAGCAACTAAATGTTACCTTTGTCAGGTATGATTTAAAGTAAGGTATTTTGTACTTAAATGAAAAGTTGAATCAATATTTTCATCTATGTATCAATTTTATATTGATACAATCAATTTTATACAAGCTACTGACAACTCAGAAGTGTGAGAGCAGAAAAAAAAAACTATCAAAGATAGTTTTAATGGTTTAAAGCATGAAGTGTAATTGAAAAGAAAAAATACATATATTTATAATATTTCTTTCTCATTAGTGCAAGGTAAGATACATTTTGTTTTGCATTTGAAAAGACTATGAAGCATCTTAAGGGATTTATTTTTTTAAACATATTTTATTTTAACCTTTTTAAAGCTGTTCTTTTAGGAATATTTATTTTGTGGACCTGTTTTTTTGTGTGAAAAACTGACTCACTTTCAAACATCCTCTAAGACTTTGTTAGTCATTAAAAATATTCAGCTATTAGATAGCCATTCAAGGCAATGTCACAAATGCCTGAGTTATTTTCAATGAAGACTCAATTATATGTCTTTATTTTTCTTTCCCTTTGATATGAGCAACGATCAAACACGAAAATCATTTCTATCATGGACAAAAGACATTTCATATTGACTTCTAGGTTTTCCAGAGAATGGAGAGGATAATGAAAAATAAAAAGGAGTGAATAAAGAATGTAATGCTTTGTAATCTTGAAATCTATTCTTAAAGAATCTGTAACTGAAATCCACTTCTGAACGACACCATACAACATTATATCTAATGCTTCACCAGAAAGACAGCTTTTCTTTTCACAAAAGTTTTATCAGTTATATATTTGAAAAATGCCAGGCAGATGACAGCTTAGTTGGCCTAAACCGCTTTAAGTCCTGGCAGGTCAATGAGGCCATTGATTCTGTTCTTTGGACATATCATGAATGTGTTATGAATTGTTGGGTTTCTGTCATATGAGGAAAAAAATCTCAGACAAGACACTTTTGAAAGAGTAACAAGTTTGGTGGGTTTTTTGTTTTTTTTTTTCTTGCAACTCAGAGACGTCTGCTTAAGTTTAATCCTACTCTCATTTCTTGCTAGTAACAGTCTTAACTTGTTTCAAGTCCCATCATCAGTTCAATAATTTAAGTAAACAATAGCTCAAAAAAATTGATCCCCCAAAGTAGACCTTCTTCTGTAGGGAATAAATGACAATTTGCAGCATATTTCAATAGTGCATGATTTTTTCACAAATTTCATTAGCACACCATTGATTGCTCAGTTTTCAGCTCTCAAAACAATTTAACATAGTCTCTTTCATGCAGAGGATAACATATTCATATTATTTGATTTTTGATGAAACCAAATGACCCTTTAAATTTGCAATAGAGTTCTTTAATTTTGTATGAGTTTCTTTACTGCTGTTCATTTAATTTTCTGTTTCCATTAACCATCTGCAAGCATTTGACTCTATAACAATTATTCAGCTGTGCTACATCATGACTGACATATTTTAAAAATAAAAAAAAAAGAAAAGAAAATGGAGGAGGGTTAGAGATCACAAGAGAAAGGAGGAGAAAGCAATCGAACACAAATGTCATGGTTTGGAATCATGTATTTTCCATTCAGCTGAAACATCTGAGTGGTAATTATTGGTCCAACTGTAAATCTAGCCTAATTGCATTTTGTCTTCATTTCTGATAAGCACTTCACGATGATGATGATTACTCTTGCTAAATGCATTCGTTCCATGAATGTTTTCCCACACTGTTGGCCAGGGGGCCTTGCAGATAAAAAGACTGCAGATGAAATGGCTCAATTCTGCTACAACTAAATCAGTATTGATTTCTTTTTCCAACTAGAAGAGGGTCTTACTATATATGCCTTTCTTTTCTCTGCCTACCCACCACACAGAAGGGTTCGGTCAGTATATATGAGAGTGTACTTTAATTAACTGACATAACTGAGAGGCCAATCTTGGGCAATTAGCACTGATTAACCTTGTCACTTGTCTGACAAATAAAGAACATTACATCTTGCCTGTTTCCTTAAAGCACTCAATTGAAAAGAAACCCACTGTTTGATTTAATTTTCCTTTGTATGCTAGAAACCTTTGCCATGTTGATCTAAATAATTTTTGCCTCTTTATACTTATGCTTTTTTTCTTTCCTATTATTGAATACCCAGTGAGCCTTTTCAGTGATGGCATGGGGACAGGCTGTTAACATCTTTTCATAAATCTCTGTATTTCATAGCAGGGCAATTAAGCTAAACACTTAGATTTCTACCACAAATTTAAATGAACAAGTGGAAGCAAATGGCTATGGAATTGAAGGTCATTATATGGCTTCATCACTGCAGTTCAGCTTTTTAAACTCGGTGTTTTCACAAAGAAATTCTAGAAAAATTGTAGTTCTGGAGTCTTTCTGAGAAAATCTCAGTAACGTAGCATCAAGCAAAATCTACACGGACTGCAAATCATATTTAACTGTTCATTTGGCTGATTTAGACATTTCATCTAACTTCTTGAAACATTTATAAGCAATGCTTGAATCCACCTTTGACAATGGGGCAAGGGAGAAAGACTGTCATCAAGCTTCTGGAAAAGTCTCTGAACAAGGCTTATTATAACCCAGGGCTGAACACCTGCAGTTGGTAGATAACAGTGAAAGATGTAAAAAGCTAATATGAAAAGAAGTATGAAGACTGGAGTTACACAGCAGAAAGAACCTGGTTCTTAAAATCTGGTATAATTATTGGAAAGTTCAGAAATAAAGAAATCCTGCTAGAACAGAACTTCCATAAAAACTGTTCTCAGTGGACAGTTATTTGCTTTCCCACCATCTATTCCTTTTTCTTCCTGAGATGGCCCCTGCTTTTCATTTGGTCTTCCATCCTTCCCCCATTCTCAGTCTACATGGCCTGAAACTGAGGTTCTACCTCTAGCAACCTGGAATATGTAAACCAGGTCCATCCCCGAACAAGATTTCCTGGCCACATAATGCATTTAGGGGTGAACACAAGCTAAGCTAATCTGATAAAAGTGACTCTCAAGGCTTTTTCAAACCACCTCAAGACAATATCTCCTTCCACGGGACTTTAACAAGGGGATATCTGTTGTATACACATACCTTACTCTTATGTGCAGCCACAGAATTAAGTGAACACACTGAAGAAGGTAGAAATAAACCAGGAACCAATGCCATCATTTTCATTTGTGCTTATTGAGTCAATATATTCCCTGGTTGCTTAAGCCAGTTTGCACTGATTTTTCTGTCACCAAAATAGTTAATTATAGAGGCTAAATCTATTTGAGCAAGATTATAGAGCAGCATGGAAAGCAAACAGACATAGGTAAGAAGATGTTCAAACTTTAGTTTGGAGCAAGACCAACTTATCATCTTCCACTGTCCTCTTAAGCTTTGTTGATTGAATGTAAACTTCCCTGATCCAGATGAAAATTCTAACAGGATCATAATTTTACTTGACATTATATATCATAAACAGTCCCCAAATCACTTTTAGTCTCAGTGATTCAGAAATAAGATTGCCCAGTCCCATAGAAGAATAAAAACTCTAAGCATGCCTCCCTAGTCAGTCTTTTTACCAGCTTCACAATGAAAGCCTATAAAAGGAAGAACATGGTTCTTTATTTTTCTCCATCTTGTTTTTTCCTCTCATTAACTGTGGCTTTGGAATTGGGTGATTAGGGGCCATGAGCCTTAGGATGAACTCTGAGGAAATCAAAGAGGGGAAACCAATTTATTTAGCTGCTACTGATAAAATAGACATAGACAAGATGGAGTGGCATTGAATTGGGAAAGAAAAACGGCTTCAGAGTCAGATAGATGGTTAGCATCTCTTCTCTGCTTCAATGGCTATGACCTCAGGGTAAGTTGCTAAACTTTAGCCTTTAGATTTGGGGTTGAAACCTAACTTTTAGAGTTACTGTAAGAAATACAAGATAAATGTGAACAATGGGCTTACCCATTGTGGAAGCTTAATAAATTGTAAAAGTTGTTTGGGAAGATTTATCAGCAGGGAGTCAGGGGCAGGAAATCAAACCACTTTCTAGTCATACAGAGTGCAAGCATATGAAAAATTATTATTTAGTTTGAAGTGTTATGATTTCCCACAATGTGAAAAATGTAAAAAAAAAGATAAAATCAATGTTATATACTTATTCTAATTATCTATCCTTATGGATAAACATTTTGAATCAAGAGTTAATTATTTCTGAGAAGGGAAAACAATAACTACAGTCTAGCGAAGAGACTTAAGCCCTTTGTGAGGAGTTAAAAATCTAGGTATCCCTGAGAGTATATTTAAGAGTGTTTTACAAGTAGTATCAATAACTCCCTGGTTAGCACATTCATAAATGTTGGACAAATAACCTTTATAAGCAAATGTGATGAATATCAGAGATAACAATGTTTTGCTTTTCCTAAAAAATATTACTTTTATTGTGTCTCATTTACAAACACAGCAAACTAAAACTCATCTCAGCAATGATTTCCTTCCTCAAGTACTTATGCTTGTACATGACTTGCATGTTTCTACAACTCTTTGTGTATTGCATTAATGTACTTTGTAAATTTGGCTGCTACATGCACTATAAAACATTTACTTTTTCAACTCTGGGTGTTAAGTTTTCACAACTAGATATGCCTTAATGAGTGAAATATCAATAGAGTGGGCCTGTTTGAAAGTAAAAAGTAGGGATTTATTCAAATTATACCTGTATCTGAATGAATAGAAAATATTTTTCCCTCAGGTAGGAATATGTAGGGGATTTGTGATGAATTATATTCTTGACAAAAAAATGTATATTTTTGAAAAATGAGAAATTAAGAGACATGATTAAGAAATATCATTATCATAAAATAAGAGAAGAAATTGATTAATATGACTATTATAAAAAATTAAAAATTTGTTTATTTTCATAAAAATAATAGGGAATGCTTAGGCTGTTTCTATAGGTAGGAGCTGGAGATTACTCTTAGGGTTAGAGTCTGTATTAGTTTTTTATGACTACAAAAATTACCCAAAACTAAACAGTATAAAGCAGTATACATGTATTGCCTCACAGTTTCTGTGGGATAGGAATCTGGGCATAGCTTCATCGGGTCCTTTGCTCAGGGTCTCAAAAAATTAAAATGAAAGTGGTTGTCATGCAGCATTCTTTTTTGATGCTCAGGGCCCTCTTCCAAACCCAAGGGGTTGTTAGCAGAATTCATTTCCTTGTGGCTGTATGACTGAGGTTCCATTTTCTTACTAGCTGCTAGTTGGAGACTACTCTTAGCTCTAAAGGTGCCCATCAGGTCCTTGCCCTTTGGCCTCTGCATAAACACTGTCACTCGGCAGCTTATATTGTCAAGGCCAGCCAGAGAACATATCTGACCTACATGTAGGTCGAAGTCTTTCTTTTACAGAGTGCACTTGATTAGGTCAAGCCCTCACAGGGTAATCTCCCATTTAATTAAGTCAAAGACAACTGATTAGTGGCTTTAATTACATCTGAAAAAATTTTTTGTCATATAACATAATCACTAGAATTTATCTCATCATATTCAAAGGCCCTTCCCACAATCGAGGAGAGAGATTGTAGAAGATATGTACCCCAGTGTGTGTGAACCTTGGGTAACATCTAGAATTCTGCTTACCAAAGAATCTATTTGAGAAATATATCCTTAATCAAGACTATTATCTTGATTTCTCCAAATATAGATGCCTAGGTAATGATTAAAAATAATTCACTGAATCCAACTATCTAAATACAATCATGAACAATCATGGTTCTTTTAGTCTCTTTTTAATGAATTCCATACTCTACAATGAGAAATTGTGCAGAGATATCTGCTTCTTGCTTCAGGACTATCATTTCTAAAGCTTAGTCATTGTTTATTCATTTGTGCAAAGAAAAATCTTTAATTATGCAGACTTGATCAATTCGTTTTTGTATTGACTTTGATTCCATCTAAAATGCTCAGTTATTGGCTGTGACTTTGTGATACTATAGTTTCCATTTCTTTAACTCTAATTATCATTTTGCTTTAATTGGTGCCATCCCTGTATTCTATTTATGAAAATGGACATTTGACGCCTTTATGATGGAATAAGCTAAATTTATCCTGAAGTCTGAATAGAAATTGGACCATGACGTCTATTTAATATCATTACACATTCAGTAAATTTAGCAGCTAACTTTATGCTCAATATCATATAGAGTTAACTATATAGGATAAAACAAAGCTTCAGAGAAGAAGCTGGAAGCCCACATTTATAATGTTCAATTTTTCTGATTTTAAGAGTTTGACATTACCCACTTAAAAGTAATAGATTAGAGTACTGATAACCCCCCATCTTTCACTCTTTGGATGTGGTAAGGTATTAGAGGTAAGGGGAGAAACTGGCAGGTACACTACTGACTTAGAGCCAGATGGATTTTTAGATGAAACGTTTGCTTTCCTTGTCTGCTATCAGAATCAGCAAAAGCATAGTATGTAGAAAGTATTTGTTCTCAGCATTAGTTCAGGTACTATTGCAAGTATAGCAGTCTAGGGGTGTGTGTGTGTGTGTGTGTGTGTGTACATGCATGTGTGCATTTTTCTATGTGAGGTGAATGACTTTGCAAAGAACTAAAATTTATACAGTTATAAGTATTATTTGTCAATATAATTTTTCATTTTGGGACTAGTTGAATCAGTTATATTTAGCATCTTTCTCTTTGTCAATCTATTGACTGCCCATTAGGACGTCAATGGACATAAAATTATCCTTAAAAATATGCTATCCATTCTGGGAAATGGTTTATTTCAAAATAGAGGTGTTTATTTTATTCAAATACTTCTTTTTTTTATTTTTATCTTTTAACATTAGTTCTAGATACTTTGTAACTGTTGCAGATCCTAAACATGGGCTAAGTGCTTGACCCAGACATCCAGGGCTCCACAGGATCAGTCTCTGAGCCTCTTGCTCTGATTCCAACAGTATGATCACATTGCCCTCCACACAGGGCCTTTCACGTTGTAGTTGATGGAGCAGCTGGTGACCTACCTGAACTCCATGTCCATGTGTGTGCACTGTACCTGCAAGAGCTTGTCCTACCCAGAACCTGGTAACCCTCACCAGCTTGATGGTCTACAGACAACTCTGTCCATGATGGTGTCTTGGCAATGATTAGGTACAGTGCTACTCAAATAATTCTTAAATAAAAATTTGAAAGCTGATGTAAAGTTCCTTTCCAGAACTTATTTTTCAAAATATAAAATATATTCTCTTTTTTGTTCTTCCTTTGACATTTAGAATTTAAATTGATCTTGAAGTCAGCTACAGGTACAGGATTCGAGATTATATATGAGGACAACTAAAAAAATGCAACTTGCTTTATTTTCCCTTGTAGAAAAAGCTTCATCATTTCACTTCCTATTAGTAAACATGCTCAATCTAAGATAAATCTTATACATGTGTTCCTGGAGCCACAGTTGAAAGTCAACTGAGCAAAGCTGCAGGTGATATGCATGAATGGGGAGGCTGAACCTGACAGTATTAATGTATATGGCAAGTTGTAAAGCCTGCATACTTCCCTAGCGTTATTACACAAGTGATAAAAATTAAGAATTAAAAACCGACTATGGGCTAAATACTAGGTTTAAGAATAAAAATGATCATGTTGTAAGTATTAGGCACAGTCTTTCAATTTTTTAGAATCTAATTTCTGTGAGTGGCTTGAAGGGATGATAAAAATAAGATAGTAACTGATGTTCTCCACAGGTATAGCAAAATCTATAGAGATCCTAACTAATTTTAGTAAATATATTATGGTTAAGGTATTTGTAAATTTCCCCAACCACTTTTGTCAAACTATTAGCCAAAGTATTATTTTTTTCAACAGTAAGCTAAATGATTCTTTTCTTATGTTTATAGTAATTTTACCTCTTCTAGATGTTAAAAACATCACATGGTACAATTATTCTATGATTTTGGGGAACATATTTTGTTTATTCTATCCATAACCACAATGATTTAAAAAAATAATCAGATTCTGATTCAAGATAGGGTAATAGGGATTAAGTACACCCACTTCAGGGATAGTCTAGAGTTTGAGTATTGCTCCTATCCATTACTAGGTGTGATTCTGAGCAACCACCCAGATGAATCTGTAAACTGTAATTGAGATTATCCACAAAGCATTTAGTACAGTGCCTGTTTTAGCATTGTCATTAAATATTAAAAATTATCATTTTGATAAAAACTCTCCAGAAAGTGGGCATAGAGGGAACATATGTCAACATAATAAAGGCCATATATGATAAACCTACAGCTAACATCATACTCAATGGTGAAAAGCTGAAAGCATTTCCTCTAAGATCAGGAACAAAACAAGGATGTCCACTCTCGCCACTTTTATCCAACATAGTTTGGAAGTCCTAGGCTTGGCAATCAGAGAAGAAAAAGAAATAATAGAAATCCAAATTTGAAAAGAAGTAAAACTGTCACTGTTTGCAGATGACATGATACTATACATAGAAAATCCTAAAGATGCTACCAGAAAACTACTAGAGCTCATCAATGAATTCAGTAAGGTTGCAGGATACAAAATTAATACATAGAAATCTCTTGCATTTCTATTCACTAGCAATGAAAGATCAGAAAGAGAAATTAAGGAAACAATTCTATTTATCATCACATCAAAAAGAATAAAATACCTAGGAATAAACCTACCTAAGGAGACAAAGGACCTGTACTCTGATAAGTATAAGACACTGATGAAAGAAATTGAAGAGGTTACCAACAGATGGAAAAATATACCATGTTCTTGGATTGGAAGAATTGATGTCAAAATGACTATACTACACAAGGCAATCTACAGATTCAATGCAATCCCTATCAAGTTACCAATGGCATTTTTCATAGAACTAGAAAAAAAATCTTAAAGTATGTATGGAAACAAAAGACTATGAATAGCCAAAGCAATCCTGAGAAAGAAAAATGAGGCTGGAGGAATCATGCTCACTGACTTCAGCCTATAGAACAAAGCTACAGTCATCAAAACAGTATGATACTGGCACAAAAACAGACATGTAGATCAATGGAACAGGAGAGAAAGCCCAGAAATAAACCAACACACCTATAGTCAATTAATCTATGACAAAGGAGGCAAGACTATACAATGGAGAAAAGACAGTCTCTTCAATAAGTGGTGCTGGGAAAACTTGACAGCTACATGTAAAAGAATGAAACTAGAACATTCTCTAATGCCATACACAAAAATAAACTAAAAATAGATTAAAGTCCTAAATGTAAGACCAGATACTATAAAACTCTGAGAGGAAAACATAGGCAGAACACACTGACAAAAATTGCAGCAGTATCTTTTTTGGATCCACCTCTTAGAGTAATGAAAAAAACAAAAATAAACAAGTGGGACCTAATTAAACTTAAACGCTTTTGCACAGCAATGGAAACCATAAGCAAAACGAAAGACAACCCACAGAATGGGAGAAAATATTTGCAAACGAAGCAACTGACAAGGGATTAATCTCCAAAATATACAAACAGCTCATGCCACCCAATATTGAAAAAGGAAACAACCCAATCAAAAAAATGAGCAGAAGATCTAAATAGACATTTCTCCAAAGAAGTACAAAAGGCCAAAAAGCACATGAAAAGATTCTTAACATCACTAATTATTAGAGAAATACAAATTAAAACTACAATGAGGTATCACCTCACACCAGTCAGAATGGCCATCATCAAAAAGTCTACAAACAATAAATACTGGAGAGGGTGTGGAGAAAAGGAAACCCTCCTGTGCTATTGGTGGGAATGTAAATTGGTATAACTATTATGGAGAACAGTATGGAGGTTTCTTAAAAGACTAAAAATAGAACTATAGAACTACCATATGATCCAGCAATACCACTCCTGGGCATATATCTGGATGAAACCATAATTTGAAAAGATACATGCACCCCAATGTTCATTGCAGCACTATTTACAATAGCCAAGACACGGAAATAACCTAAAATGTCCATCGACAGAGGAATGGATAAAGAAGATGTGGTACATATATACAATGGAATATTACCATAAAAAATATTGAATTAATGCCATTTGCAGTAACATGGATGGACCAAGAGATTACTATACTAAGTGAAGTAAAGTCAGACAGAAAAGGCAAATATAATATGACACTGCTTATATGAAGAATCTTTAAAAAATGATACAAATGAAGTTATTTACAAAGCAGAAACAGACTCACAGACTTTGAAAACTTATGGTTACCAAAGGGGAAAGGTGGGGGGAGGGATAAATTAGGAGTTTGGGATTAACATATACACAGTACTATATATAAAATAGGTAATCAATAAGGACCTATTGTATAGCATAGGGAACTCTACTCAATAACCTGTGATAACCTATATGGGAAAAGAATCTGAAAAAGAATGGATATATGCACATGTATAACAATCACTTTGCTGTACCCCTGAAATTAACACAACATTGTAAATCAACTATACTCTAATAGAAAATTAAAATTTAATTTAAAAAATCAGTATCGTTTTATCATCCTTCTCATCATGATTATCACCTTTCTTATCAGGACAAAATTACAAATTTTATGAGAGGAAAGCATCTTTAAACAATCAGTTGGGTTTATATGAATTTTACAATGAAAATTTTGACATAAAGCTTTATAAATCCATTTAGAACTTGAAGGAACTTGTCAAAATTTAAGTGCTGAATATATAATAAAAGTCAGGTTATGAATTTTCATCAGCAATATTGAATACATAGTTTTGAGAGTCCTTATTATTGAAATTGTTTTAAATTCAAATTTAATAAAATAATATTAAATAAATTTAATAAAAATGCAGCATTCTTAAATTCTAAAATTTAAGATGTTTTGACACATAAATAATGTCAATAATGTCAATAAAGCAAATCAATCCTTTACCCTTGAAACTTAGAGGTTTACTTTTATATTTAACTTAAGATGAACTCTAGCAAATTTCTAAACCGTGATGTGCCTAAGGTTCTCCTTCTGCAACATCATCATGTGTAGGACTTGAGGTTTCCACTTCATTATATTACATTAAATGCAGGTAATTACTGTGTTTCTTTCCATTCAGGTTGAAACCATCTAAGAGGATCTTAGGACACTGCATATTGACCTAAGGAGCATCTTGACATGCGGAGAGTAAACTCCAACCTTTTTTGACAAAACTGTCTTTAAGAAACTGCAAGTTACTTCTTAGCTGGAGTTTTCCAGTTTCCTTAAGCTCTTTTCCTATAATTGCTATAAGGTGATATTAATATTTCCTATATGGGAATTCACTGTAGTTATGTTTGATTAATAATATATTATTTGATATTCCTCATTTCCAACTGAAGTAATCTCATGTCTTAAATATCCAATCTCTCAAATTTCTCCTTATGCAAAAGTTGAAGTCCTCTAAAGTGGGTTGAAAATCAAAAAAGATCACATTAGGTGATCCATAAATATTTGATTGTTTATAAAAATTACTGAATATTAGTAACTAATAGATTAACAAGTATATCCTAATCATCATTGCAGGACACCAAGATCCATGTTATATCTCACAACATTCAGGTTTAATGAACATGAATATTACCAAACTTTCTTCTTGAACTATTCCAGTGATGATTAATGTTACCAAAGTTTCTTGCTTCCCCAGTATACGTAGCTGTCTTAGTATGTTCAGGCTGCTATAATAGAATACCATAGACTGGGTGCTTTATAAACGATAGACATTTGTTTCTTACAGTTCTGGAGGCTGAAAAGTATAAGATCAAGGGGCTGGCAGATTCAGTATCTGGTGAGGGTCCACTTCCTGGTTGATATATGGTCATCTTCTTGCTGTGTCCTTACTTGTTGGAAGGAGAGAGGGTGCTCCCTCCCTGGGGTCTATTTTATAAGAGCACTAATCCCATTCATGAGAGCCCTGTCCTCATGACCTAATCATTTTCCAAAGGCTCCACCTTCAAATACCATCACATTGGGGAATAGGTCTCAACATATGAAATTTGGGGTACACAAATTTTTAGTCTATGGCAATAGCCATCCCTTTTACGGAGCACTGTCACTCCCTAGCATTTGTCACCATTGACATAATTTATATTTTCCTATGTATTTATTTATGTTGTGTTTTCATCCGCTGGAATGTGATCTCTGTAAGGGAAAGAGTTTTGATTTATTTTGTACACTGTATGTCTTGAGAGATCCTAAACAGCACCTGCCACATAGTAGACATTTAGTAAATACTAGCTGAATAAAACCCCCAAATTTTACTATTGATAAACCAAACGTGTTTTTCTTTTTGTTTTTAACCAGCAAAAAAAGTGTTGTATACACATTCTGTACATGTGTATGTGTGCTTGTGTGTGTGGTTTCAGTGCTGAACATTGGAGTTGGATTTTGGTTAATATACCCAATATCATCAAATTGTAAATATATGGAGATTTCATACTCATTGAAATTGTTTTAAGTTCAGGTTTACTAAAGAAGGTATTTTTTTCCAGAGGTGAAACCATTGCTATTGTTTTTTATCAAAAACAGCATTACAAACATATTTTCAATAATTAAGATACAAGGTTCTGAGATTCTAAAATCTCGTGTGTGCATGCGTGTATGTGTATATATGTGTGTGTATGTATATATGTGTGTATATACATATATATTTATATATATCCTCAATATATGTACATATAAAATTCACGTGTTTACTTGTCACTATTCAACTGTTTCCTTTCAAAATTTCAGCTCTTTGTCTTACCTGATTCTTTTCTTTTTCTTTTGAACAAAAAGAGAAAAGTAATATTTTTACCATTTAAGCATTCATTTGGAGAATCATTATCACTAGAATCTGATTTTTTTGTCATGTTTTCTAGAGTTCAAACATTGGGTTATGAAATTTCCAATTTTTCTTATTATATCACCTTACTCTCCAGTAATTCATAAGTGACCCTGAATTTAGCTAGTAATGTAGCTACTATAAATATGTTATTCTGGTCTACTATGCACCTTCTTGCAGTTGATTAAAGCACATTTTCTCCTTAAAATGTTCCATGTTTTAGATTGTGATTCTTTTTTTATATATTAAAATATGAAATAGAGTCTGGTAAGTGAAGAAAAGTCTTTATAATCATAGGACCACTTAAAAACTCAAAGAACTCAAAAACTACTCTCTCAAAACAACAAACCCCAAAAGGGACAGCTAGCAATATAGAAATCATTTAGACAATGACCACTCTACTCTACAGAAAAAGTGCTGTCCAACCTCCACCATTGACAGCTGCCCAGACTTCCAAGGGCATAAGGTTGTGATGAGGAGACCTGATCCCACACCGACTGCTGCTGATGTAGTATCTAACAAGGCACAATGTGGAACAGGGGCTTTCATCACTGCCCAGCAGTACTGAGCCATAACCCACTGGCCCCTGTCAGTGACCTCAAAGGGAGTCTGAATTTCTACCTCTACGTGGAGGTAAAATAGCTTCCTTCCCCCCTATGTGGAGAAAGTTTCAGAAGAGATCTGGTGGAGTCAGTACTCTGCCTTACCATATGACCATGGAGGCTATGACCATGGAGGCCAAGAAGGAGTTGCCCTCCCAGCCAATGTAGTACAAATGGAGGTCGTATTGGGTAGCCTTGATTCCCATCCTTCCCCTGAGAAACCAGGAGAATCTTCCCCACTAGGTGTCAAAAGAGGCTGAATGGGAAAGCTGGACTTAATTCTACTTGGTAGCAAATAATTGGTGTCTATTCCTTTCCCCTGCTGCAAAAATCAGGAAAATCTGAAGTTGAATGAAAAAAAAAGAAAAAAATCAACAGATGCCAACATTGAATGCTACAGATATTAGAATTATCTGATGAGGATTTTAAATCACCATCATAAAATGCTGCAACAAGCAATTACAAGGACATTTGAAACAAATGGGAAGATAAAAAGTCTCAGCAAAGACTTTAAGAGAACCAAATAGATATTTTAAGACTTTTTTTAAAGCACTATCAGGTTCACAGCAAAATTGAGAGGAAGATCCTGAATTTCCCATATACCCCTGCCCACACCCATGGATAGCCTCTTTCATTATCAACATCCCCTGCCAGAATGGTACATTTGTTATAATATGTAAACCTAACTGACACATCATAATCATCCAAAGTTTACATTAGGGTTCACTCTTGGTGTTGTACATTCTATGGGTTTGGACAAATCTATAATGACATGAATCCACCATTACAGTATCATACATGGTATTTTCAATGCCTGAAAAATCCTCTGCACTACACCCTATTCATCCCCACCCTATTGATATTTTACTATCTCCATAATTTTGCCTTTTCTGGAATGTCATATAGTTGGAATCACATAGTATGTAGTCTTTTCAGATTGGTTTCTTTCACTGAGCAACATGCATTTAGGTTCCCTCCCTGTCTTTTCATGGCTTGATAGTTCATTTATTTTTAGCACTGAATAATATTCCATTGTCTGGAAGTACTACAGTTTATTTATCTACTCACCTACTGAAGAATATCTTCATTGTTTCCAAGTTTGGGCAATTATATATAAATCTTCTATACATCCATGTGCAGGTTTTATGTTGACATAAGTTTTCAACTCTTTTGATAAATACCAAGAAGCATGATTGCTGGATCACATGATAAGAGTATGTTTAGATTTAAGATTAAGAACAGCCAAATTGCCTTCCAAAGTGGCTGTATCTTCTTCATTCCCACCAGCAATGAATGAGAGTTCCTGTTACTCCATATCCTTGCCATATCCTTGCTAGAATTTGATGTCAGTGTTCTGGATTTTGGCCATTCTGATAAGTATATAGCTGTATCTTATTGTTGTTTTAATTTGCATTTCTCTGACGACATATGATGCTGAACATCTTTTCATATGTTTATTTGCCATCTGTATATCTTCTTTGGTGAAATGTCTTTTCAGGTTCTTGGCCATTTATTAATCACTTTGTTTATTTTCTTATTGTTGAATTTTAAGAGTTCTTTGTATATTTTCATAAAAGTCTTTTATCAGATGTGTCTTTTGCAAATATTTTCTCCCAGTCTGTGGCTTATCTTCTCATTCGTTTGTTAGAGTCTTCTGCAGAGGGAAAGTTTTTCATATTAATGAAGTTCAGCTTATCAACTGTTTCTTTCATGGATTGTGCCTTTGTTGTTGTATCTAAAAATTCATCACTATGCCCAAGGTTATCCAGTTTCTTTAATAGACATAGGCCTATTCAGATTGTCTCCTTCTTCTTATGTGAGTTTTGGGAGCTTTTGACTTTCAAGGAATTGGTCCATTTCACCTAGGTTCTTAAATTTGTGGACACAGAGTTGTTCATAATATTCCTTTATATGTCCATAGGATCTGTAGTGATGGACCCCTTTCATTTCTTATATTAATAATTTGTGACCTTTCTGTCTTTTTCTTAGTTAGGCTGGCTAAGGCTTATCAATTTTATTGATCTTTCTTTTTTTTTTAAACAGCTTTTAGCTTCATGGATTTTCTCTATGTTGTTCCTGATTTCAATTTCATTTCTAATTATTTTTATTTATATTCATTTCTGTTCTAATTCTTTTTATTTATTTTCATCTGATTACTTGGGATTTAGTTTGCTTCTTTTTCTAGTTCTCTGTGGTGGAAACTTTGATTATTGATTTTAGATCTTTCCTCTTTTCTTAATATATTCAGTGCTATATACTGCTTTTGATGCAGCTCTCAAATTTTGATATAAGGTGTGTTTTCATTTTTATTTAGTTCAAGTACTATATTTCTTAACTTCTCGAGATTTCTTTTTTGACCTATGGGTTATTTACAAGTGTGTTGTTTAATTTCCACATATCCTTCAAGAAGATGGAGCATAAGTCCTCACACTTTAAGTGAGCTGCACATAGTCACTTCCCTCCAAAGAGTACAGTATGGAAAAAAGCAAAACAAGAATAACTTACAGTGGAGAACCCTGACAAACACTACCTCAGCCAAATGAGCAAGGTTAATACCAACAGCAGTAAGTCATGCTGTTATTATGCACCCTTGCCATGATGTAACAATGCCATTTTACCATTGTGTTCTTCCTTTAAAAAAACCCATAATCAGAGTCTAATCTTGAGAATATTAGACAAATCCCAATTAAAGGACATTCTACAAATTAACTGAACAGTATACTGCAAAACTGTCAAGGTCACTGAAAACAAGGAAAGTCTAAGAAACTGTTATATTAAGAGGAACCTAATGAGTCATGAGGAGTAAATATAATGTTCTCTGGTTGGGATTCTGGAACAGAAAAAGGACATTAGATAAAAAGCAGAGAAATCTGGATAAATTATGAACTTTTGTTAATAATGTTTCAATATTTGTTTATTAATTGTGAGAAATATACCATAGTAACATAAAATGTTAGTAATAGGAGAAACTGGGTATGGGGCATATGGGGCATGTGGAGCGTATGTTACTGCCTTAACAACTTTTATCTAAATCTAAAGCTAATCTAGAATAAACCTTTTATTAAAAATAAAAGTAAAACTCATGTCTCCAAGGAATCCAGGGCTCATAAGTACAAGATGTTAGGGACAGAAATAGATAATTATAAGGGTGGAATACTTGTATGCACACTTCAATAGGAGCAGGGGCATATAAGGAAACGATACAGGTGTTTTGGACAAAATTACAGAAAAGTCCAACACATAGGCACTCTTATAGCTTTAAGGAAGAAAATTGCAGACTCTTATATGCAGAGTTTCACCTACAGGGAGAGAGAATAGACCACATGTGATCATTTTAACAGTGTAAAAGAAATTCCTGTCTGACTGGCCCATAACTTGCTGAGGACTCTTAGTGGGTCATATTATCTAAGAGGTAAACATGCTGAATTGTGATCAGTCCTGAGTTGTGATCAATCATGAAAATGTTTGCTGAAAAGTACTTATCACTTTAGAGAACTAGTTACCCATTAGGCCTGGAGGTAACTATATATGACCAGGGCATCTGGAAAACTGTATACAGAACATTATCCAGATCGATAGACTTTAGTATGATGCTTATCTGAGGAGTCAAATAACTTGGTAAACTAAATAAAAGAAAGCAAGGAGATCTAAACACCAAGGTTATGCCCGAAAGTTGGGTCAGATTTTCTTTGGTTGTACTGCTGCCTACCTCCATGACTCCTGCCATTAAAGTAGAAATTAGAAACAAGAAATATGATGACAGCAGAGTGATTCTAAGTTTATCATGATAAAGTAAATGTTAATATGCATAAACTAAGATTTGATAACCTCCCCAAATGTAAATATTATAAGATCTGATGTTCACCATGAATTATGAGCAAAAACACCTGGAAAAAAAAAAAAAACTCTGAAGAAAATAGTCACCTTTTTCTCAAATATTTTAACTAAGACAATTCTATTTAACCCCAAAATTTCAAAAAATCCAAGTATCTAAGGGCATCCATTTGAATTCACCTTATTATTCCTAGGAGACATAAGGATATTACAAAATTAAATTTTGCAGTTTGAATATATGTTTGAGGTATTTTGATTAGGATGTCAATTTTAAATTACTTTGAATACATGTTTTTATTCAAATTAAGCTCATGCCTGAAAATATACCTATATATGCAAATGAATATGAAATGAAGTGACTTTGAGTTCATTTTAGCCTTGCGATAAACAATGACACCTACAAAACTGTACACTAGAAAAGTATACTAGATAGTTAATGTGTATTATGATCAGCCATATTAGTATAGAAATTATTACCAGTTAATTACATATTTAGAATACTGGAGTATTCATTTTTAACTGGTTATGTTCAAAATCTAAAATACTGTGGACCAGACTATCTATCACTATAATCTCTAATCCAATTTGTCTGCTTATCTCCTGCTGATACATACAGCATAATTCAATTCATTGTACAATACTTTTGGATTTCCGTTGCAATGACCACTGTCATTATAACAACATGCTGTTATCCTTTCTTGTTGCAAAAGTGTACTCATTAAATTTGAAGAAAGCAAACCTTCCCTTCAACTCACATGAATATTTCTTGTCTCTAAATAGTACTTTTCTCCTTTTTATTTTGATAACTTTCTAAATTGCTTTTTGTTTTTCTTCCATAAGTGAGATGACAATGGCATTTGAAGGGAAGGGGGAAAAAATACAGAAATGATTACCATTGATTATCTTCCTCCTCTTTGCTTCCTTACTTGCTGACTGAGTGTGCCTGGATGAGCTGAACAGTTTGTTAGCACATGCTGGGCAATTACGGTGCTGCAAATTTGCAGCTACAGTGATCCTACAAGACACTGCTTTCTTGATCTTTCTGTCCTCAAGCAGGCGATGACATGAATAACAAAAGTTATTCTTATTTTTAGTGTAAAAATGACTGAATTCTGCTTTTAATTTATGAAAAACCAAGTGAAAATAAGGACAAATATGTGAGTGAATTTAACTTAGGGTGACTTGGAACATAGAGAGCTGACACGCCTCTGTAGATGTAGAAAATCCCAGCTAGCAAGGCAGAGTATCAAATAGCATTATACATATCTATGCAGAGGAATGGTTTGTGTCATGAAGTTTGGTGGCATAGGACATGGGAATTAGTCAAAAGACTTTAGACCTAAACTGTCTAGGAAGCAAATTAGGAGCATGCCTTAGGACAGTGTATCACAGATTTGCCTACTGTGAGAATCAAAAGAGGCATTGTGAAAAACAGATTTCTGGACTCAACCAAGATCAGTAGCTCCAGATGAGGGAACCTCTGAAAAATCTGTATTTAACACATATCGTGGATGATTCTGCAGATTAAATAAAGGAACTATCCTAAAAGAACTAAAACACCAATTATTCATTCTCAATTCATTCAACAAATATTTCTTGAGAAATAAATATACACTTTCAAGGTAAGTTCTATGGTGTATTTTGATGATGGTTTTTGTAAACAGAGAAACTCATTTGTAGCAACCTAATTTTTAAAACTGATGTTCAATTTGTTGATTCAATATATGAAAAACAGATTGAACATTTAAATTCAATCAACAAATCTTATTAATATCTCTAGCAATTTAGCACAATTTATTTATCACTGTTAAAAAGGCTTTTACACTATTGTGACTTACATGTTTACATGCTACCAGCATTTATAGTTTTAATAATTTATATTCTTTTTAAGTCCTTAAATTGTCTGAATAACCAAATGAACTCTCTCAAGCACTTAAGTAATTCATAGATTCTTTTTTAAATTTAATTAATTAATTTATTTTTATACAGCAGGTTCTTATAAGTTATCTATTTTATACCTATTAATGTATATTTGTCAATCTCAATCTCCCAATTCATCCCAACACCCCCCCCCCACTATCCCCCCTTGGTGTTCATACATTTGTTCTCTACATCTGTGTCTCTATTTCTGCTTTGCAAACAGATTCATCTGTACCATTTTTCTAGATTCCACATATATGCATTAATATATGATATTTTTCTCTTTCTGACTTACTTCACTCTGTATGACAGTCTCTAGGTCCATCCATGTCTCTACAAACGACCCAATTTCATTCCTTTTTATGGCTGAGTAATATTCCATTGTATATATGTACCACATCTTCTTTATCCATTCGTCTGTGGATGGGCATTTAGGTTGCTTCCATGACCTGGCTATTGTAAATAGTGCTGCAATGAACACTGGGGTGCATGTGTCTTTTTGAATTATGGGTTTCTCTGGTATATGCCCACATTCATAGATTCCAATGAATCAAGCTTAAATATAGTGAACTGTAATTGTTTTTGTGAATTTAAAGTAAAATTATCTTTTACTTACAACTTAAAGACTAAGGCAATTACTTATTTACATATTTTAAATTGGAATAAAAATTTTCCCTGACGAATTGAACAATTGAGTCCAAAAATAATAAATATACACAATGTAATGATAAAATTTAAATATGAATGCCAAGGGTATATGCATTTATTTCATCTTTCTATTTAATTCTAAACTTTCCTTAGTCATTAGCAAATAATTACACAATCCCAACACTTGATGATAACATCTCAAAAAAATTGTTGTTATACTTTCCCCCGGCTGAGTTGCATATCAACCAGAGATCCGGGATGGAAAGGTGAATTTGGGTAGAGATTGCTTGAGGCTCCTCATAGTCACCAAAATGGAGATTTTATGTAACAAAGGTTTTGGTCTCTTAACCCACATCCATAAATTAAAGTTAACTATTACTTGATTGTTAGATCTCATTCATGTTTGTAAACTCAACCCATCCCAGACAAATTGACTCAACACTTTCTTTGATTTAATGAATCTATCTACTAACTGATACTGAATTACTTTATTATTATCCCTGTTGGTGGCATATGACTCGTAGCTATTTCAATGATAATAATTAAACTCTGTACATCTCATTTGTATATAGTGCCACAGCTTTTACTGTCTTTATATGTCCAGGCTCTTTTCTTGGCTCTGGCAATAAAGAAGTAAAAAAGACAGGCAAAATTCTTGCCATTATGCATCTTACATTGTAGTAGGGGAGAAACGTAGTAAGAAGTTAAAACACAGACACACACATATCCACACATAGACACATACACACATATACAAACACACAGTCAAAACACATACATTTAATAATTTTCCAATAGTGGCATAAGCTATGAAGAAAATAATGTAGAGTCAAGTAAAGGGATGAAAGTGACAGGTTGGCAAGTGGAGGAAAGAGATATTTTAAACAAAAATGATAGGGAAAGCCATTCAGGTGATATATGCTGGGATCTCAATAATATGAAGAGTCAGTAATAAGAAAATAAGGAGGAAATTGTTCTAAATAGAGAAACTATCAGCACGAAGAAAAGGCTCAGGCAAGGGGATGGTGGGAGAGAAGAAGACCTTAGTCCCTGCATAACTGAAATTTTGTAACTTTTGACCAATATCTCCCCCATTTTTCCCACCTCTCAGGCTCTGGCATCCATCAGTCTTCTGTCTGCATTTATGAGTTTGACTTTTTCAGATTCCCCATATAAGTGAGATGGTGCAGTATTTGTTTTTTGTGCCTGGCTTATTTCACTTAGCATAGTGTCCTCCAGTTTCATCCATGTTGTCACAAATGACAGGATCTCTTTCTTTTTTAAGGCTGAATAATATTGCCTTAAAAATATGTATCACACTTACTTTATCATTCATCTATCAACAGACACTTGAGTTGTTTTTATATCTTGGCTACTGTGAATAATGCTGCTGTGAACATGGAAGCATAGATCTCCATTAGAAATACTAATTTCACTTCCTTTGGATATATACCCAGAAGTAGAATTTCTGGATCATATGGTAGTTCTATTTTTAATTTTTTGAGGAACCTCCATACTGTTTTCCACAGTGAGTGTACAAGTTGACATTTCCACCAATAATGTACAGGGGTTCCCTTTTCTCCACATCCTCACCAACACTTGCTATCTTTTGTCTTTTTGATAGTAGCCATTCTAACAGATGTGAGGTGATACCTCATTGTGATTTTGAGTTGCATTTCCTTGATAATTTGTGATGTTGAGCATCTTTTCATGGACTCTTTGGCCATTTGCATGTCTTCTCTGGAAAAATGTCTATCTCTTTGTCCATTGTTTAATCAAGTATTTATTCTTTTGTTGTTGAGCTGTCTGAATTCCTTATATATTTTGGATATTAACCCCTTATCTGATATATGATTTGCAAATATTTTCTCCTATTTTATAAGTTACCTTTCATACTGTTGATTGTCTCCTTTGTTTCCTTTGCTGTGTGGGAGCTTTTTAGTTTGATATATACCATTTGTCTATTTTTTCTTTTGTGCCTTTACTTTTGAAGTCATACCCAAAAAGTAATTGCTTATTCCAATGTCAAAAAGCTTTATCCCTATGTTTTATTCTAGGAATTTTAGTTTCAGGTCTTATACGTAGGTCTTTAATCCATTTTGAGGTGATATTTTTATACTAGGAGAATAAATATTGTGTTCTCACCACACACACAAGATGGTAACTATGTAAGGTGATAGATATGTTCATTAGCTTGATTGTGGTAATCCTTGCACTGTATACATATATGAAAACATCAGATTGTACACTTTAAATATATACAATTTCTATTTGTCAGTTACACATCAATAAATCTGGAAAATAAAATAAAAATTGTAGTTCATATTGGAAAATTAAAAAAAGGTCAAATCAATGATTTATGCATCCTTCTCGACAAGTCAGAAAAGAAAATGTGTATTAAGAGCAAAAGGAAAAAATTTAAAGCAAAAGATATAATAAAAATTAGAATAGAAAGCAACTACATAATAGAAGAATGATGTAAAATAGGGAGACAGAAGGTAAATCTCAACATTAGAAATTATAAACAAAAGACACCACTATAAATCTTTCAGAAATTAAAAAGACTCAAGATCTCGGAATCACTTTTTGACAATAATTTAAAAATTGAGGTGAAATAGATGGATTCTTAGAAAAATAGACTTACCAAAATTAAATCCAAAATAATAGATAATAAAATCAGATTAATCATGTATCTAATCAAGAAATAATTTGCATAATTATTTTTAAAATTTCTCATTAAGAAATCTGTCTCAGTTGGTTCCATTAGTGCATTGTTCTCAACGTTAAAGAAGAAAGATCACCAATGTTATTAATATTTCTTCATAAATTACAATGGTATAAAAAAGACTTTCCCATTCAATTCATGAAGCCAGAATAATATTCAGAAAAAAATAATACGGCCAATCTTTCTAATGAACATAGACTAAAAAAAAATTTTTAGCAAATTGAATACATCAAGTTTAGCATAATCAACAAGGATTGAATTTGATTTATTTTAGGAATCAAGAGTAGGTAAAAATTAGAAATTCTATCCTAGCCTACTATATTTAAAGAACACAGGATAAAAGCATGATTATTTAAACAGATGCCAAAAAATGCATTAGTTAAAATCTAACAAGCGTTGGGATAAAAACTAATAGTAAAATGGGAACAGTTTCCTTTCTTGATAAAGATCATTAACAAAAAAATTACAGCTAACATCATACTTTATGGTATATTACCAAAAAAACGGGTTTGAAGAATATCTAAGAGCTTCAACCATCAAACTAGGAGAATAAAGTGAATGCAGCGAAGCGGCAAGTACGCTAACTGCCTTAAAATGCCACATGTCTATCAGAGGACATATGTCAAAAATAAACCCCAAGGACAACTTCTCTAAGGTAAAGAGCAATCTCATACCACAAAGCAAATCTCATACCGCCTTGCATCTCACATCACAAAGCAAGAGGTATATGTAGTATGCACAACACTTGGGCATACAACTCATACCTCAGAGCTGGAAAAGGCTCTAAAAGGTTCATGATACAGAGCATTCTGCTTGACTGTTTGGCCTGTTGAACCCAGCACATTAATGGTGCTGGAGCTATATCTGGTTGATAAGGATGTTGCAATATTCAGACAAAGCCCTTACTATTGTGGAGCAGTAATGTCTTTGTAGCGGAAACCATTTTCCACTTGGGGCAGGAGGGAGTGGTACTCCTGGCATGCTACTGGCCCTAGGGCTTTAGTAGAGAGTTAGCTCCTCACTATGGAACACCAAGTGACTATGTGACTTGAATTTCCCATTATGACGTAGTTGTTATTGGAAATAGTTAGGCATAAGATCAGGTGAGTATAATTTCATCAACTATAATATGAAAGTAATACATCTGTATTAATATCTGGACTCAAGCAAAATAAAATACATCAACAGTTGATTGAGATTTTCATGTTACTTAGATCAGTTACATCAGTGCCTCCCCCTTATCTTATGTTTGGGTTCATGGGGAGAAGGGTCCCATTCCTTAAAACTAAGGCATAGGAGAGAAAAGAACTTAGTCCTTGTTCACAATGGACTGGAGAAATACATTCGCCAACAGTTGCAAATTGTCTTCTTGCACATTATAGCCTCCCTTGGGGGAAGCTCTGAAAATCAGTGGTGAATAGAAACCATTCCCACACACAGAACTGTATGCCCCCTGTATTCCCAGGTTTGACATCTGAGGATTCAACCAACCGCAGATTTGAAAATATTAAAAAAAAATTCCAGAAAGTTCCAAAAAGCAAAACTTGAAGTTGCTGCATGTTGACAAATGTTTACATAGCATTTACACTGTATTAGGTATATAAGTAATCTAAAGTTGATTTAAAGTATATGGGAGGATTTGAATAGGCTATACATAAATACTATGTCACTTTATATAAGGGACTCGAGCATCCTCAGATTTTGGTATCTGCAGGGGTCCTAGAACAAATTCCCCACAGATACTGAGTGACCACTGCATGTGGAGTGTCCAAAAACAAACTTGGTTTTGTTCTCTCAACTCAGTTGTTATTGCCTACTATGGACTGAATGTCTGTGTCCCCCCAAAATTCATATGTTGAAACCTAATGTCCAGTGTAATGGTACTGGGATTTGAAGCCTTTGAGAGGTGCTTAGAACATGAGAGTGGAACCCTCGTGAATGGAAGTAGTGTTTTTATAAAAGTGGCTTGACAAAACTCCCTTGTCCCTTCCTTCCACCATGTGAGGTTACAGCGAAAAGACTGCCATCTAGGAAGCAGACACGAACCAAACACTGAATCTACAAGCTCCCCAGTCCTGGCTTCCCAGCCTCCAGAACTGTGAGAAATAAACATCTGCTGTGTATAATCTACTCAGTCTATTATTTTGTTATAGCAGCTGCCAGAGCAAGAAAATATACGTGCCATATCCTAACCAGTGTATATACACATTATCTATAAATATTTCTACATAAACATCTATGTCTGTATTAAGCTAAATATCTATAAACATTTTATATAACCATTTATGTTTGTATTGACATGAATATGTCTCCAACTCTAATCCATTAACACATGGATTATATTAGCTTCCCACCCCAACTGTGAGAAACCTAGCTCACATTATCTAATACCGATTTAATTGCTTATTTCCTGTATACAATATAGGAGTTTCAGACATTACCAAACACGCAAAACCCATGTTCCTATTGGTCTCCATCTTAGTAAATATCTCCAACATTTATTTTATTTTATTGGTCAAAAACCTTGGAATTATCTTTTAATCCCCCCCCCCGCCTTCCTTCATATACCACATCTCCATCATTTACAAATTCTATTGATTACTTTCAGATCTAATCATGTTTCTTCACTTTTACCTCAATCATCTTTCATCTGGACTACTGCAATTGCCTACTAACTGCTTTCTCTGCTTCCATTCTTGCTTCTGCCTCTGCATGGTATTCTCTATACCAGAGCTACAGTACTTAAGAAGTAATAATAATGAATTACATCATATCATACCTGTGTACAATAGTTATCTAATTTCTTTTAAAATATCACTCAGGGTCTTTTCCATGGCCTAGAACTCCACATTTTTTGATTTCCTAGAAAACTCGTTTCCTTTTATTCTCACTGTTTTAGCTTTTCTGGCCTTTTTTTCTTCAAATGTTTCAAGCACGCGCTCAAATTAGAGAGCATTATTAGTGGTACGCTTCCACCCAATATGCTCCTCAGTCCTTCAGTCCTTTCTGGTCTCTATTTAATGAAGACTATTTGGAGAGGTCTTCTTTGGTCACCTATCCAAAATACCCATTCCTCCCTCAATCTTTACCTCTTACTCTTAATTTTGAGTATAAGAAGCTTAATTTTGCTTCACCTAATTTGTTACTGTGTCATATAATAGTATAAGTTTACTTGTTTATAAATTTGTTTATTACGTCTTCTTCACTAAAGTATCAGCTTTCCATGGCAAAGATTTATATCTTTTCACTGTTTTATCTCTATTTCCAATAATGTTCTTAAACTCACAGTAGGCACTAGGTAAATATTTTGAGAAATTAATAAATTTTTTAAAAAATCATGTTTATGTTAAGGTTTGTCATAAAGTTATGTACCTAGTATTCCTTACACTGACCTTGATTAGTGATAAGACCTGTCCCAGTGTTTCACATAAGGACTTTTGATGAGTATAGTTGGTAGGATCAGAGAATCAGAAGGAAATTACATAGAGGGCTTGTAAAACAATTGAAATTTGTAAAGTTTCTATTATCCATCATAAGCAGCACATATTTCTATGATTTTTTAAATTATTAACATTCTAAAAAATTAAAGTGATATAACAGTATGCATGTATCTCTTTGATACCTATTGCTATTTATTTTATTTGCTAGTGATCTTTCTTTCACCCCTCCAAACCTCTATGATACGTTTGTTGAGAACAGTTAGCTCTTATTATTTTGTGAATTCATAAAGTCTAACACAAACTCAGGTAAGTTTACTTGTTAAATGTCTATCATTACAATAAGAGTAGTCTCTAAAACAAAATACCAAGGTTAATAATTCTTTGTGTCTTGTTAAAATAAATGAATGTGATTTGTTTTACTTTTTCTTCAAACAAACAAAAAGATCTTTTTTAGCTTGAGATGCTTTCATTGCTTTCTCTTTCTTGTGAAATGTATTATTCTTGGAATTTAACTTATATTTAACAGAGGGCTTCCTCTGCTCTTTTTACAGCTGAGGCTGCATTAATTTGTTTTAGACCATCCCCATAGTATTGGTACTTAAGCTCTTTCTCCTGGTGAAAGTAACTTGTTGTAGCCAGTATTCCTTGCTTTTTTTTTTTTTACTATTGGTTTCTCAGAGTAATTTGGACTTAAGAGTATACAGGGCATTGTTTTTCTGAATCATATCTTAATTGGAAGGCAGCTTCTAAAAAATGCAGATGAACTATTTCATACAGTAACTGAAGGATTAACACAGGAGCAGTGATAATCCACCTGACTTGCTGGCTGTTCGTCAAATGCACTACTGAGACAGATCCTTTCTGGCAAGCTCCATTTGAGGGGTCTCCTCAAAGTCATCCTTTTTCCAATTCATTGGATTTGCCTCCTCCAGGGTCACTGTCAGACTGTGCAACTGGCATTCTTCTGGCTTCAGATTTTTGTTATATCATGAGTCCAGCTCCACACACTTCTCTGTTACTTCTAAACTTACGACCTGCCATGGGTAAGCTCATTAACTTTCTCAGTTGTAGATTTAAGCTACCTCTATGCAACCCAGATCTCAAACATAAAAAGACCACTTTCTGATTTCTGCATAGCCTCTCCAATTAACTTCTAATTCCATCACTCATCATTTTCTTAGAGAGAGGGTAGTGGAGGTACATTGCAAGTCCCACAATGAAATCAGTATATCACTTTATAAAGGAAGTATTAAAAAGGAGGGGAGAAAAATACATTTCTACACATTCCAAGAAACTCATAAAAGCCACATACAGATTTACTTTTCTGTGGTGGGGTTAAAAACACAATATTTATCATAAAGGTAAATTACATTACATTACACATGTTACTGGATAAGGGAAAATAATTGCATTCTACAATCATATTATGAAATATGTGAACTTTTGTTTTTTAAATATATATATTGATTATAGTATATTGATTATAATGTATTATATTATAATAATATATTGATTATAATATATTGTATTGTTATATATTATATTACATTTATATTAATATTATATATAATATTATGAACCCCAAATTGTTAACACAAGCAATGAAATGTAACCAACTAATATTTACAATTTAATTTAAATCTATATTTGAACTCTTCATTGCTGAATACAATATATGTAAAAAACCAAAATGCTGCCTAAATATAACCACTCATAGGGTTGCATAATTTATGTGTTTTGAGAGGTTTAAAGGCTTTTAAGAAACAAGATAATTCAAATGCTTGTAGAGTAGAAGTCCCCTCTGAGTGAAGCAACATTTGGTTAAGCCAAAATATTATCTACTGCAATGTAGCCAGCAGCTAGGGAATAACTAATAGGATATACCAAGGTTTTATTCTTGAATGTTTAATAGTTATGTACTAGATTTTCGCTTGTATTTTAGAGATTCATATTCAACTTGTGAAGCTACCAATGTGATTTTTCATCCTTCAAAATTCTGATTTTGTAACTTATACTTTCAACCACTATATTCATAGAGAAACAATAAGAGAGATACACAGGGTATTTAAGATTCAACATTATTAACCTTTTAAAGCTTTACTGAGGTATAATTGACATAAATGAACTACACATATTTTAAGTGTACAATTTCAGATTATATATAATCTTCGTGAAACCATCAACACTATCAAGATAATGAACATATCTAAAGTTTCTTTGTGCTCCTTTGTAATCATTTCCTCCCACTCAGACTATTCTCCGGTAACCACTGATCTGCTTCCTGTCATTATACATTAGTTTATATGACCTAGAATCTATATAAATGGAAACATACAGTATATACTCTTTGTCTTACTTCTTTCACTCAATGTTACTTTGATCTTCTTCCATGTTATAACAGGTATAAATTATTCATTAGTTTTTTCTTGATAAGCAGTACTGCATTGTATGAATCTGCTACTATTTGTCTATTTACAGGTTGAGGACATTTAGCTTCTTTCCATTTTGGGCTATAACAAATTAAAACCTTCATGAACATTTGTGTAAAAGTATTTATACGAATATTTCTATGGGCTTTCATTTCTCTTGGGTATTTAGCTATTTAGCTAGGACAGGAGTGACTAAATCACATAGTAGGTGTAGAGTTCACTTTTTTTAAAGATATTGCCATTTGTCCAAAGTGGTCTACTACTGTGCGTTCCTCCCACTACTGTAAAAAACTTTTCTTCAGAGCCTTTCCAATACTTGGTAGATGTATATTATTATTTCACTGCATTTTTAAAAATTAATTAATTAAGTAATTAACTTACTTTTGGCTGCACTGGGTCTTTGTTGCTGCACCCGGGCTTTCTCTAGTTGTGGCGAGCGGGGGCTACTCTTCGTTGCAGTGCATGGGCTGCTCACTGTGGTGACTTCTCTTGTTGCAGAACACAGGCTCCAGGCACGTGGGCTTCAGTAGTTGTGGTACACGGGCTCAGTAGTTGTGGCTCGCGGGCTCTAGAGCACGGGCTCAGTAGTTGTGGCACATGGACTTAGTTGCTCCGCAGCATGTGGGATCTTCCCGGACCAGGGCTCGAACCCATGTCCCCTGCATTGGCAGGCAGATTCTTAACCACTGCACCACCAGGGAAGCCCCTATTTCATTGCATTTTAATTCACACTTTCCAAATGACTAAGGATGTGTAGCATCTTTCCATTTGCATATTTTCCATCCATATATATATATTCTTTGTTAAAGTGTTGAAATATTTTGCCTATTTTAATTGGGTTTTTTGTTTTCTTAAGTTTTGAGTAGACTTTTGAGAGTTCTTTATGTATTCTTGATACAAGTTCCTTATCATATGTACAATTTGCAAATATTTTATCCCAGTCTTTGTCTTTCCATTGCCTTAGTGTTTTTTTGTTGTTGTTGTTGTTTTGGTTTTTTTGTGTGTGGGTGGGGGGACAACATACACTTTATTTAGATGAAAACCAATTTGTAAACTTCTTTTATGGATTGTGCTTCTGATGTCATATGTAAGAAATTGATGCCTACTACTAGATTACAAAGGTTTTCTTCTAGAAGTTTTACAGTTTAGGTTTTACTTTTAGTATTATAAATCATTTTGAGTTTATTTTTGTATATGATGTGAAGTATAGATCAAAGAGGTTTGTTTTTTTTTTGTATATGGATATTCAGTGGCCCCAGACCACTGAACAGTCCTTTCTCTAATGTTTTTTCTTGAATTGACACACATGCTTATATATATGACATTTTATATATCTACACACATACATATATAAAACATATTGATAAATTATATATGTAAATTGTATATTTTATATAGTTTTATTTACAGTTATATATAGTTTCATTTAAGAATCAACAAACTTAGTATGTTCACTTAATCAAATCTCTACTCCATTACATGAAAAGTAAGACAGAAAATATTTGTATATGTGTATATGTGTGTGTATGCTGTATTCATTTAGCACTACTGTGAACAAAGGAATATTTTTACATAGTCATCTTAGTCAATGTTTACAAAAATCTCATGGAGTAGACATTACTAAGGAAGTTTTAATGAAAAACCTGCTAATCAGAGATTGCAAAGTAGGTGTTCAGCATCATAGATATTTTAAGTGGCAGAGGTAGAAAGCAAACCCAGATGTCCAATACTCTTTCTAGCATAGCCCATGATGAGGGATTAAATCACTGCATCAATTAAAACTGACAACCACAACAAAACAGTACTTTGGCTTATAGCTTTTTAAGATTGTCCAAATGAACCAACTCAATATTCCCAATTTTATTACTTTTGTTCTTCAAAACATTGTAACTTGTTTAAGCTATAGTTACATAAGGAAAGGAAAGAAGGAGAGGAAATATATTGCAAATTTCAATCAGAAAGTCTGCATGTCCAAATTGTTAAAAGCCAACCAAAATCCACCTCCTAGGATTTCCACTCGGAAATTTTCCTTTTAAGTACATTATAAAGTCATTCTTCTTAAACTTTAAGTACATGAGGCCTGATATAACAACTCATTTAAGTTAATGTAACTGAATTTCTATACAATTTTGATTTCCCCACAACATGATTGTCTTCCTGAATGATCCCATAGAAGCAACATGACTGATAACATGTATCTTGGAGAAAGCACCCAATCATTGATCAATGGCAGTGGTTTTTTGCATACAGAGCCTCTGTCAGCCCTTTACCTTATTCCCAAAGCAGAGGTCATCTGGCAAAGTTCAGAGTCAAGAGAGGTGCTCAGCTCTGAGAAGCACATCTGCCTCAGGCACTGAATTCCACTTAAATCCCAGGTCACTCAATGTACTCATGCATGAAGGATGTGTATCACATAAAGGTTTAACAGTCAATGCAATTATCTCTCAATATGTGTCTCTCCTAGTTTTGTTACACAAAGAAGGGTTCTTACAAGGACGTTGTAGTAATAATTTCAATAAACCTCATGATGATTCACTTTCAACTTCTTGAGTGAAAGACTCTGTATTCTAAAAGATAGGACCAACAAGACCCAAATTGTTCACTAATCTCAGGCTTATAATTATGGTAGTGTGACTCAACTCATGACATTTACATATATTTGATCTAATTTTTCTATAAAACACTTAAGAATGTTAGATTCTAATTACTTAAAGCTTCTATAATTCCAGGAGAATGCTCAGATATATTTTTTTATTCATCCACTTTTTTCTGAAGTAGGTGTTAAATCCAATACTATAGGCCAGAAAATTGTACTAAGTTAAGGAAATTCAACAATGAGCAAATTATGTATTCTCTCCAAGCCTAAGTTTTTCACCTGAAACTTGGAATTACAACAGTATGACCTCAAATGGATGTTGTAAATATTCTAGAATAGTGGTGTGAGGAAATTGATGGATACTCTTTCCAGCAAAACAATCATTTATCTGGTGAAAATTATTTAAAAAAAAAAAACAACTCTGGAAATTTTCCTAAGGACATACAGCAAATGGACATTTATTCAAGAAAACTGACTAAATTTCATTAAGAATGGCAACAGTCTACATCATTTGAGTCATGACCTTCTCCCACAACATGCCCTCCCCAACTAAATGACAGACATTCTATTCTTGGTGCTCTTCTCTGGGCAGATTTGACCATGAAGACAGGAATCCCTCTCCTGCCAGCTCCTAGTCTAGGGCTACATCTTGTATCCTAGGAGGGGTAGGCCACCAGTGTCTTTTGTCTTCCCCAGTCCTATGTTGTAGAAGTGCTATTATGGGCAGGCACAACTGAAAACACTGGGGCCCTCTTCCCCCATCTAGCTCCTATTCCTCGGATAAGGGATCCAAGAACACTGGGGCCCTGATCACACCCAAAACAGCTTGCTGGTAGAATGGAGGATCCATGCCAGGAGGGGCAAGCCAAGAAGACCAGAGACTATCCTATGTTGCTTCCCCTGAGCCCACCACCTCAGTGCCCATTCTTAGAGCAGTGGTGTCACTCAAGGAAAAGTGGGCCACTACCCTCCCCTACTAACAGATTCAATGGAGTAGAGTAGAAGTTCTGCTCAGGGGGAGAGGCAGGACATAATGGATAGAAAGATCTATAACTCTGTCTGAGAAAACTGACTATTTGGAATAGAGCCTGAAAGAAGTCCATGCCTAATGGTGTTTAAAAAAAAAAAAAATTGGTGAGCAATTAAGAGGGACTGGTAGTGTTATTGTTAATGTAGAAACAAGCAAAACAGCAGACTAGCTAGAGAGAGCCAGGAAAACAGGCAGCCAAAAAGAGCCTTTCTGGTATCATACTATTCCCTGGTGGGTCTGGAAAATTGTGTTTATAATCTATACTGCACCCCTTCAGGAGCAATCAGAGTTCCCACAATAAGAAGACAGGAAAGTATTTCCCCAAGCCACTCACAGATCCAACAAGAAAACACAAGGGGCTCAGTGGGCTTAGGCACTCACTAGCCTCTCACCAAATACTATGTGAACACTAAGTTACTCTGACCCAGGACAAATGCTAGGAATCCAGACTTAAAAAATAAAATCACACTAATTACTGGTGGTCTGAAAGACTGTTTACATGCCTAAGAGTTACTCTTTCTTGGGCATACTCGTAGGAGTGCCTGAAGAGACAATCACTGAGCTACTTGTCTCTGGCTAAACCTGGGAGAAAAAAATGTAAATTCCATGAACTGTGGAAACATTCTACAAGCTACACATACATCCAACAGTTAAGGGTGAACACATAACTGCCTAAGGTGGCTTAGGCACAGATGTTGAAATATGGACACTGGGAAGCCAGGTTAGGATAAAAATAAGGAAATAAATTCTGAGCAGGGCCATTAGAGGTTGCATAATGTGGGGGAAAAAGACTGCAAAGAATTTGTTTAACCAAGTCATTAAATAGAGACCAGTAAACAAAAACAAAGACAAGTCCCAAGAAAAGGGGGGGGGGTGTTTCAGTATCCAAAAATGCTACAATATGTTATCTAAAATGTCAAAATTTCAACAAAAAACAGGAGATATGCAACTAAACCAAAAAAGGTGACCTGTACACAAGAAAAATTTTAAAGGCAATAGAAACTATCTTTGAGGTGTTAGTTTTTGCCCAGATGTTGGACCTGGCAGAAAAATACTTCAAAGAACTAAAATAAACCATTTTTTAAAAATTAAAGGAAGGTATAATAATAATGGCTCATAAAAAGGGACTACAAATAAAGGGACAGACCTTTTTTTGCTTGTTTTGTTTTTTTAAGGCAATTCAGGAGGTGAAAACTACAATGACCAAAATTAAAAGTTCATTAAAGGAGTTCAGCAGTATATTTGAGTTGCAGAACAGATTTGATTTAAAAGTAGATCAGTAGAGATAGTGTATTCTAAGCAAGAAAAAGTCAAAATGAACAGTTTCAGAGAAATGTGAAATACCACTAAACATATCAACATGCATGTAATGGAAATATCAGAAAGAGGGAGGAGAGAAAGGAGTAGGAAAAAAATATTTGAAGATATATGGTTGAAAATGCCCCAAATTTGATGAAAAACATTAATTTACACATCTGAGAAGTTCAGTAAAACTCAAGAAGGATAAACACAAAGAGATCTAAACACAAATACATCATACTCAAAATGTTGAAAGCCAAAGGTAAGAGAAAAATTTGAAGGCAGCAAGAGAAAAATGACTCAACACATACAAGGGAACCCTGAAAAAATTAACAAATAACTTTTTATCTGAAACAAAGGAAGCCAGAAATCCGTGGGATGACATATTCAAAATGCTGAAAGAAATAAAATGATTTACCAAGAATCCTATATTCAGCAAAGCTATCTTTCAAACAAACAACTAAACATTCCTATATAAACAAGACTGAGATATTCCATTGGCATGAAACCTGCCTCACAAGAAATACTAAACAAATTATTCAAGCATAAAGGTAGTGACACCAGATATTAACTCAAATCCACGAGAAAAAACAAAGATCTCCAGTAAAAGAAATCATGTAATTATAATAGACACTAGAAATACAGATTTACTTCTCCTTATTCTTCTAATTGGTTTAAAAATACTTGTACTTAACTGATTTAAAAATACTTCCACTCTAAAATGACTATGTTCTAAAAATGTAAACATGAATATTGCCTTCTCAAAGCTGTGTATGGTAGAGAAGAAAAGCAGTGAATTGTGAAGACTTTTCTACTTTTAGAAAATTAGGAAGTGGGAGGGAGCTTGAAGGAGCTCAGATCATAGAAGATGAGAAAGAATGAGGTACTGCTCTTTGTTGAACCCATGATAACAGTACTGAAGAGCATTTACTAGATATCTGGGCTTTGAGTTAAGTATAAATCCAAGGTCATTGTCCTGGAAGTACTGTGAAATACTTGGATTTTGCGTCTCATTTCCATTTGCCTTCTTCTAGTAAATTGTAATAACAATTCTCTTGGTGAAATTTTAGCCAGGTTTACATCTAGTAATTTGAGTCCCATAGATTTCTATAGAGCAAGAAGTTTCATCTTTTTTGAAAACTAATTTGTTGCCTTTATATAATTTATGTAAAGTTCAAGAGAATCAGAAAAGTGAATCTGGGGAGAGATAGGGTTATTTATTTAGTAAGAGAAACATTCACCTGTATAAAATTATCAACAAAAATAATAATTGGGAAACTAAAGTATTTCTAGTAATAATAAAATAAACTTAGAGTTAAATTTAACTTAAAAATATTATTGATGGATTCTATGCAAGGCAATATGTTATGGATATCTCACAGCAATGCTCTGAGGTGAAAGCTTTGTTGGATAATCTTTTGGAGAAAGTATCAGAGGTCCCAGTTATTAATTGTTTTTATAAATTAATTGTTTATGTTTATATATATATATATATATATATATATATATATATACTCTATGTTATATATATATATATATATATATATACTCTTTTTCAGATTCTTTTCCATTATAGGATATTACAAAATATTGAATATAGTTCCCTGTGCTTTATACCTATATAGTAGGTCCCTGTTGTTTATCTATTTTATATACAGTAGTATGTATCTGTTAATCTCAAATTCCTAATTTATCCCTCCCCTCACTTTCCCCTTTGGTAACCATAAGTTTGTTTTCTAAGTCTGTGGTCTATTTCTGTTTTGTAAATTGTATGTGTGTGTGTGTGTGTGTATATATGTATACACACATACATATATATACACCACATCTTCTTTATCCATTCATCTGTCAATGGACATTTAGGTTGTTTCCATTTCTTGGCTATTGTAGATAGTGCTGCTATGAACATTGTGGTGCATATATCTCTTCCAATTAGAGTTTTTGTCTTTTCTGGATATATGCCCAGGAGTGGGATTGCTGAATCATATGGTACCTCAACTTTGCTTTGTTTGCATAGGAAAGTATGGTATGCATAATAATAAATACATAAAATAAAATTTGACAAGTTATCTAAGAGTTGTCTTTAAATCTTTGATTTTCATGATTTTTCCTTTACCAATTGATGTGCACTCTCTTATATTTTCCTACTATATTATTGATGTTAAAAGAGAGAAATTAGATTAAAAATACTGTTACTACGTATTGCAAAGCCAGAATATTATTGATTTAACAAAATCTCCCAATGATGCTACAAAATTATGACAACACTTAAAACATTTCCACAGAATTTTCTTACAAACCAGATTATGCATGATCATCACACTGTTTAATATACAGTTTCTTTGTTTGTTCACTAGAAGATTTAAAGTTAATTCATGGTTACTTTAAAATTTATTTCCCAGAGAAAACCAATACCTTCCATACATGCTGTGATGGTGCTGGAGCTCAGATGTGTGTTCTTATTTGGATGCAATGACTTTCGTTTGATAAATACTCATGCTTACAAATCTGGAATAATTTATCTCTTAATTTCATTTCTTTTTTTTTTTTCTTTGTTTTGTTCTCATCCAAGCTTTTATTATACATAATGCCAGTTGAACTCAAGTGTCAGAGTCTGTGTAAAGTGAGAGACAAGAATACACTGTGTATTTTGTTTGCTAAAATTTTGGAGCAAATTGCAATAATTTAAGACTAACTTTAGGATTTATTTTAAATGCAGAGTTTTAGTTTTGTTCACCTGGCTATGTATGAAGATCACTGTGAAATGTTTCTAAGTTGGCAGCTACTCCTACCTGTAGTTCATCGCCTTATGACAAAAATGAGTTGGGTACTTTTAAAAGGTCATTTACAACTGGATAATTGGAACAAGACAAAGACTAGTCTTTGGGCCCATTTAGCTGTTAATGAACATACTTGCTCTAAACAAAAGGAAAAGGAATTATCTTCAGAAAAAACGTGTTTAACACCAATATTTCAGTGATGGGACAAATTTTTTTTTTTAATATGCCTGTATTTATATACTACAAAGAATGTCTTTTAGACTCAATGTAATCTTCCTGCCATCTTGACTAATAAGGTCTCTTGCCTGGAGGTCATGCCTTCAATGGAGATGTACTCTGAGTGGATCTATTTCATTTAAAACCTTTATATCCAAGTATTTAAAACAGTTGAGGAATACTCAAAATAATATTTTTTCCTTCATGCTTTTGTTATTATTGTTAGTTCTTCCTTTGTTCCATCCCTGACCAGAACTGCAGTAACATTTTCCTAATTAGAACTGTATAATTTTAGGCCTTGCTTCATTATGAGATGAATGAGTGAGTTCTGGGTCAATAGTTAAGATCAAATACCAGACAGATAAGATCATCATTATGAAGTAACTTTAATTGTGCATGAGGCTTCAATCTCTTAGGCAAGTTTCTCACTTTAGTTCTACATTATAATCTAGGCAAACAAATGGCAAAGCAACAAAGAGAAGCTGATCCCAAGGATTTCTGCAATTATGATTTAGTTTAGCTACTAATAGTTAACAATGATAATAAAAACAACAAAAAATATTCACTGAAAAAATGTACTCACTTGCTGCAACCCTCTGTACTTACTGGATTTTAACCTAATTTATATACATCTGATCGTGCCCCATAAAATTTTAGAGTTCCCACTGTAGTAAATTGGAATTTGTTTTGTTTAATAAAAATATTGCCAGATAGCATCTGTCAGTTAGAAAATTAGATTTAATTTCCCTTTATGAGTAATTAGCTGTTAGCATCTTGGCTCTCTATAATTAACTTTTCTAATCAATGTAACTTCTTTTGTGTTGAAGATAACACTATGAGCTTTGTCATCATATATTACACTTCCTTTTCATGACAGACATAAGTGAAATAAATTGTTTACTCTATTTTACTCATGAGATATTTACATGGAAATGAGAAACAAGAAAGATTGTAAAGAGTTGCTAATGGCAAGGTTTCTTTTTTTGGAAAGGCATTTCAGTTCTAAATTTCTATTTTAAATATGCTATTGAGACTCTGAAATTGCAAGCAGGTATATGAAAAATTGGATACGAGTAGGCATTTGGCTGCTCAGCTCTACAGTGCACCTTCAGGTCACCCTGAGCATCATTTACATCAGAACAATTCAACTCAAGTCTGGCTTGTTTCCATCATTCTGAGCATGAACTCAGAGATATAGCTACATGATATAAACGTAGTTGTTTAAGAAGTGAAAAAATCCAGCTACATTACTTAATTCTGCAACATATTTTAAAAGGTTATTGAATATTTGACTGAACTTGTAAATTTAATTTGTAGGAAGGAATGATCTTTTAAACAGAAGTTTAATTAATGCTTATATCTGAATTAACTATGTAATCACTTTCACATGGTGGTAGTTTTCTTTGGATATTATCAACCCCCACATGGTCTCAAAGAAATATGTGAAACAGTGTATGGATGTTATATTTGATATTGGAAAAAGAGTATATGTGGAAACGTCTTTTAAAATGATTGCCTATTGAAAAAAATGCCAATCCTATTAATATTTTATGTATAGATTTTGCTCAACTAAGAAAAATCATTGCTGTCTCAAATAACAATCTGAGAAAGAAAAGGATTACTACAGCAAACCCAGGTATTCTGCCCCTGCCTCATTAAATAATTATAAATATTATAAGGCACTTTTGCCAGGACCACTACTGGATTAGGGCTTTCAGCTACAGATACTGGAAAAGAAAAGCATATTTTTTTTAGAGAATAATCTATCTTGCAGAATTTCTAACTTTACCTGAAGCATATCATACCAAATTTTTCGCCCTCAAAAAAAGTAAGAAATTTCACTCTTTCTTTACATTAAGAATAAGGAGGGACTTCCCTGGCAGTCCAGTGGTAAAGAATACACCTTACAATGCAGGGGACGGGGGTTCAATCCCTGGTCAGGGAAATAAGATCCCACATGCCACGGGGCAGCTAAGCCCACGTGCCACACTACTGAGCTCACGCTCCTCAACTAGAGCCCGCGTGCCACAACAACAGAGCCCGTGCACCCTGGAGCCTGCGTGCCACAACTAGAGAAGAGAAAACCCACACGCCACAACTAGAGAGAAGCCCGCGTGCTGCAACGAAAGGTCCTGTGTGCCTCAACAAAGATCCTGTGTGCTGCAGCTAAGACCCAACGCAGCCAAAAATAAAATAAAATAAATAATGAATACATCTTAAAAAAAAAGAATAGGGAAAAACATCTGAATCTCTCTGAAAAAAAATGTATAAAACCCATAAAATTAGCATATGTTTATTTTTTCTTAGAATCTCAAAATATTTTTTCCAATATTAGTTGGTCACTTACATCAGTGTCTCTATTTTCTGGTTTCACTATAATAGGTAGTCTATCAACAAAAGCTTAAGTTACTTATATATAGTTAATTCTAAAAACAACAAAAAAAGTTAACTATCATTATTATTTAATTAGACAAGAAATCAAGTTTTGTGCATTTGTTAAATGTCCTAGCATACATTATTTTTTACGGACATGTATATCTAAATGTGAGGGGAAAAAATCTGTATTGCCACTAAACTGATTTTATTTCTGTTTTCACAATGTGAGTCATGTATTCTGACATACAATATGTTCCATGAATGTGCATCTAGGGAATATAAACTTATTTTAATATTAGTGTTAGTATACCATAATTAGTAAATGAAATCTTCTCTGTTAAAATTAGAGCATATTCTGAAGCCAAATAGAAATTATTTTTAGATATTCAGATATGGCTCTTTTCCATTAATGCAGATAATTCAGAATGAACTGTGAATGTGTGTGTATAGAACTCATTACAAATTATACTTAATCAATTAAATTATTTTTTAAATAGAGGTATAAAGTAACAACAAATAATACAATTTCAAATTTTCTTTGAAAATTAACATTTCTGGGTATATGGCATGACAAATATCTGAGGTCAGACAAAAGCTATCTGATTTTATGCTTGTAGTATTTGCAATATACCAATAGGAAAGGATGAAATTTGCTTCAGCTTTCTAACAAATGAATTACCCTTTATGCACCTATCACATATATTAATAGAAGAAATTTGGCTTTTAGTACTGGTGAACTAATAGCTTGAATTGCCATGAAGTATTGAGTTCTCATGTCAAGAGACAATTTTAGAGTAAATATACATATTGCTTTTATACTTATCTCACTTCCACAAATAAGGAAAAGCAATACAAAGTTCAATGGTAATATTCAATGAAAGGCCTAAACCTTTCAAAAATAATAGCCAGGATGTAACATAGTCATTTAAATTATATAACTCTTTTAATCTAGTTTTCTTAGCCATTTACTGACAGTGTTCATATTCTCCAAAAGCCAGTTACAGGAATGAGGCTCTGCATAGCTGTAAATTGTGATCTCTTTTTATAAATTGTGCCATGATGTATTCCCACATCCTGCATAAACTGTTTGAAGATTCAGAGAAAGGACAGAGTTAAGATTGTGTTTCTCAGTTATTTGCTCCTCATAAATAAAACAAAATTCTATACTTGCACTCATAACAGTTTTGCCTAAAAATGACCTTTAAATTTACTATATAGTTATTGAGTATCTAGCAGATACCAGAAATGTTGAAAGTGTAAATTATATAAAATGGAATATTTGACTTAGAGGAATTTATGGTCTTGACTGGGGATTTTAAATGTTTACAAAAATATTAAATGGTAGAGTGTTGTGGACAGTATGATTATTGAAAGGATAATCATTTTTTTTTAATGATAATATAGATGCCTTGGGTGTTTAAGAAAGGGCTTATATAAAATTCAAGAGTTAAATTGAATTTTTAAGAAAAAATGAAAGGGGGAAAGAATCTGAAAAAGAATGTGTATGTACTTTATACATATATATTCTTTTTCAGATTTTAAATATATATGTATATATATACACATATATATATAACTGAATCAATTTGCTGTACACTTGAAAATAACACAACACTGTAAATCAACTATACTTCAATTAAAAAAATAAATTAAGAAAAAAGAAAGAAGGACTTGATGGATTAAAAATACAGTGGCAAGCATTCCAGAAAGTGCAGTACAGAAGTAAATCTAAAAAATCAGGATTTAACAGGGCATGTGAATCTCACAGGAAATGACTGTCTTGTTGGGGCATGGTGGTAGGTAAATTGCACCTAGACTAAGAAGAGTTTGAAAAGTCCGTTTCAAAAGTTGGATCTTTTCCTCTAAGGAATAAGGATTCCTCATCATCCTGATCAGAGGGATGACAGTGATGGACTCTATTAGGGGGCTTTGTATGGGGAAATTGACTTCTAGAGCAGCAAGTGGACAGATTCTCCAACATAAGTTTATGTGTGTACCAAAAAAGGAAAAGAAATTATCTTCAAATAGCTATTAATAGCTATTCTTTCTTCCCTGTGATTTATTTGTTTTATAATTTTTTTCTCTTTTTTTCACACATACATACACATATACACACCCCAGGTGTATACACATGATCAGCTCTTATTTACCTAAATTATTGGAAAGGAACCATGACTAATGAATTCAAAATCTAAAAGTAATTTTGGTTTAGCTTTGGAATGCTTAGTAAAATTCATCAAAGCATATTTATTTTACCAGTTACTTTTGTTACACTGATATTAAAATGAGTTTATATAATAAATTTGTCTTATGTTGCAGCAACATCAGGCTTTTTGCCATGCTCTGAACACACCATCTACTCAGCTGCTTCTGCACATTGCCCCCTGCCAGTCTCATGCCAGGAGTGTTAACTTTAACTACTATTACATGTGTACAATATACCAAGCATTATGCCAAGTGCTTTTTATTGATCAGCTCATTTACAACAGCTCATTTATACACCTCCTTACAACAGTCCTATAATGTTGATTTTACAAATAAGGTAATTGAGACTCAGAGAGCCTAGTAACTAATTCCATTCCACACTAGGTCATGAACTCATTGAAGGTTGATTTTATGTATTCATCTTTCTTCTGCCAGTGACTATCACACTGATACTAAGTGTTGGTTGATTAAATACATAATTGAAGAGGGAGGCATAGGTAATTACACTAACCAGAAAGAGCCAGCATATGTAAAATCAGCATATGTAAAATAATATCATACTTATATGGTCAGGATCTAACATTTAGGAGTGGAATATTCATGGAAAAGTAGAGATGTAATCAAGTTATGATGCAGTTATTAGTGAAGAAGATCAGAAAGTGCCACCACAAATCATGAATCCCAACACATGGCCACATTCTAAACTTTATTATCACCTAGGTGTAATTTATTCCTTTTAACATTTAAACTCTAGTACCACACTTTGTGACCAAAACCTTCATTGTTAACAAATATCATTCCTTTATTTAGTTTATAATCCATAAAGATATGCTGTGCTTTTATCCACAATTTTCTACAAGAAAACGTGGTCATTTTAGTCTAATTTCCTACTCAGACTGATGATGAGTTGGCCTACTATCTGATTAATAGTCTCAAAATTACAGCCCTTGTATCCTTCCACTCTATCTATCACCCAACCCACAGCATTGGTTAAATACTGCAATTTGTTATCTATTTTCCTGCACTAAGAAAGCAATGACTTTTGGAAAAACTGCAAAAATACTTGGAACGGTAGACTGATACAACTCCAATATCATTGTTTTCAGTTCTATTTGAGCCATCTACAGTATCTGTCAATCTGTTTTTAAAAATATATTTGTGCCTCCTTTCCATTAAGAGGCTCTTCTAACAACCTTGGAAATCTCTGTGGTGCTTTACCAAACTTCCAAACCATTGCTCTCAGAACTGATGCAGGCTTTGACCTCCCTCACACAGCGGTGGCCTATGCTTCCTGACCCAATCGTCCCTTCAGGGATGTTCATTAAGCCTTTAGACTTATTTTCTTACTCATTCCTAAATCCCTGGAACCCAATGCAGTCTCTGGAATGTCACAACTATTCAGTAAACATATGTTGAATAAATGAATAAAATCATTAGATAGTTAATAGAAGTGAGGTTAATTAAACTGGTAGTCTGAAATGGAGATCAGGCATTAAATCTGAAAGATGGACAGAGGAAGTAGCAATAACAGGCCCTGACAAACTGAATATGAATGTTTGAAATAAGGCTGAGGCCTAGCACCAGAAATAACCATGTCTGAATCATAACTATAATCAGTCAAGTCTTTATGTTGTATTTTATGGAGAAACAGCACTACAATACCTTCTTTTGGCTCTAGTTTTGAAGAAAGAGGAGAACTTAGCCCATGAGAGAATATGCAGTAGATATCTTGCAGAGGGACATGGGTTATCAGGGTTCAATAAAAGGTGGTAGCACAAGTGGTTGGCTCCTACCCTAGCCACTCTTTTTGTTAAAATCACAGGGCATAGAAACTCTGAATTTTATAGGAACTTCCTCTTAATTGGAAAAGGACAACTTGAACAAATTGCAGATATATGTTAGCAATGTATACTGCTAGCTATTTTTAAAATTTATTTTATTGTCTTTATTATGGAAGGAAGACGAAGAGAATATTAAATATAGACCCATGGATTCTACGTTAGATGTTTTGGGCACATTTTTCATATATCTCGTTTAATCCCCCCAAGTCTCTTTAAGAAAGACATTATCATCATCATGTTTTAAATAAGGAAATTTATGTTCAGAGAAGTAATTTGCTTAAAGTCATTTATTACACTGTAGAACTGGATCTAAAACCACATTGCCTCTTCCATGATCCTGTGCTGACTAAGAAAAGAACCAGCATCTTCCTTGAGGGGCCTGCATAAAAAGCAGGATCAGAAAACTGAGTTTGAGAGTTTAGAGGTATTTATCATTGTTTTATGCTAAGCCATTAAATAACAATTTCTTCAAAATAATAAAAGGAGGATGAGTTGCTAGTTGGAGTTTAAGGAGAACCTCAACTTTAAAAGCACATATAGAACTGGGTGCAGGTGTCTTTAGAATCTACCCATCTATTTTAACTTCTCTAAGTCTTGGTCAAAATAGTGTCTTTTTAAAAGTTTGTTAGCATATTTTTGGTAATTAATATTTAATTAAATATTTCTATTATGGCATAAGAACTTATTTTTGAGCTTAAAATTTAGTGCACTGGTGGCTATTGTATTGAGGATTCTGGTCCTGGAAACAATTTTACTGTCGATTTCACCATCTCTCTGTCATTCATTCATTTTTACAAAGGCAAAGTGTAGTAAATGGTATCATTGATAACCTTGATGGAAGAACAGGAAAATAGATGTTACAACAAAATTCTGCAACCTTAACGAAATGATGCCTAATTAATATTTTTGCTCTATTTTACCTCAAAGTTTACATTTCATGCTACTGATTATATGTACCTAATCAATTTTTTAAAATAACTTTACTCATTCATACTAGCACCACCTCTTCCACTATTTTTTCCTTTGATGAATTTAAAAGTATAACACAAGATTAATTCTGTACTTATTCAAACTTTTGACTATTTTTCCTCATAGCTTATATTGTCCCATATCAGACCCACTGTTAGCAGATATACATACAGTGGTAATACATAATGCTAATTCATGCTTAGAGGAAATACCTATTTCAAAATTGAAACTGTTAAATGGCTGTAAACATTACATACTTTAACTGCTCATTTTGTCTGTTCTCCAATGAATTAAATAGCATTAATCTATGTGAACTGTCTTTAACAAAACCAATTAATTCTATGAGATTATTGAGCAGCCACTATGTGTGACAAGGAAAACATTGGAAGCCATTGGTATTTGCAATCACCTCTCTATTTTGCTTTCTAAGTAGTGAGATGACTTGGATTTTTGAGGCTGTGTTAAGGGAAGTAGTGGAAGAAGAACTGGAGAAGTCAAGAGGCTAAACTGTGCACATGGGGATAGATTAAACAAGGCCTAAGGAAAGTCAAGAAAAGTGAGCAAAAACAGCAGTAAATCAGGAGTTGGAGAGAAGGTGTTAGAAAAAATAGATGTAGGAGATTCTGAAAGGCGTGAAACTTTTAAGAAAAGAGTAAAATATCTAAAGAGGATTCTTTTATGAAGTCGTCTTATGATCAGTGTGATGTACTCTCTAGCCTGACTTAATTAGTGAAGCTTGGCCCAACTTTTCAAGTATTTTGATGATAGGACTTTGTGTGTGAGTGTGTGTGCCCATGAATGTGTTTTGTGTCTTTAATAATTATATTAATATTAGCCTCTAGAGTAATGCAGAAGAATGGCTAGGCAAGTCCCAGATAATGTGTAATATTTGAATTATAATGACGGTAACAACCTACGAAGACACTTTAGTACATATAAAAACTAAGAGAAATCACATGTATTTATGTTTATAATTATGCATATACATATAAATACATCAGATTCTATAATGAATGTACTTCTAAGTCTTCCATTTATTGAAAAAGTTTACACCCCTTATTCTTTTAACCCTTTGTGTTCATTAAACAAAGCTAATGTTATTGGTTTGGTAATGATAAATTGATCTCAGTTTTTTAACCATGAGAGATTACTGCACACTTATTTTCCTCCAGGTTTATGTTTTTCTCCTTTCTATCTTTCTAGTAATTGGAGGCAGCAGAAATATCATACATAACTTCAAAATGAATATTTGATTCTCTCATTGCTGTGCAAAATATTTTATGAACTCAGTGGATTTCTCTAACATTATTTACTATATATGTTACATAAAGTAACTATAGAGTTGTTTACTTAAGCATCTAACTAAACATCTTTCTTCAACTGTGGCATAAACACACATATGTAAATTTAACAAAAAATGGAAACATTTTATTTTCATGCTAAAAAGAGGAAAAGATACATTTGGCTGCTCAGTTATCTAAATTCAAAAGATAAATTTAACTGTACAACTTCTACCATTCGATGGACTCTACATTTCTTTTTAAATCACAGATTTTACACAAATTCCTTAAAGACTGAGTTATCCAGACGTACAGAAATACTTAACATTTGATTCTATATGATTCTGTAATCTATACTTGTGAATTTAGGCTACAAAGATGTACATGATTATTTTTCACAGTGTAGATTAGAGTGCTTGGCTGGAAATTGAAAATGAATGGAAATCAGTAAACCTTGGTGAGAGATCAACTTAGCACAGCATTTCCTTACCTGACATTCTCCTATATTTTCAGACCAAGTGACTTTTCCAGTATTAAATATTATGTTTTGGTATATAATTTAACATGATAAAATAGCAACTAAAATTTAATATGAGTATGTTTGTCTTAGTGCTTATATGATTACATCGTGTATCCTTTATTGAGATGGTGAGAGATTTCAAATTTAAATCTAAACAATTATAGTAGTCTCTTGGGATTTAGGCATACAGCATCAAATTTCAAATATTCGTAATCAACCTTAAAGTTACATGACAAATAGTAATCAGTAATTTTACTAATTGGTAAAATTAGTACTAAAGTACTAATTTAAATCACTCCTGAATTGAGGCTTTTGTTGACAAAGAAGCTGATGGTCTACCTAGAAAACTCATCTCAGGGCTACTTTGTGTTTCTCAACTTGTCATGTGCATATTTTATGCTTATTTTTGCCAGGTTTGAGTTCAAGAAACTGAAATTACACCAAACATTTTAAGCAGAAAGTGATTTAATAGAGTTAATTAAGAGTATACAGACACATTAGAAGGACCACAAGAGTGAACTTTATGTTAGGCCCCAGGAGACAAAGATTCTCAGAAGCCCCAGAACTGAGCCACTAGGAGAGTTACTGATTCTGTCACTGTCAGAGAGACAGGAAAGCAAGAAACTACCACTAGAGTAATTTAGTTCAAGAAAATACCACTATAGCTGTTCTCTAGGAAGTGACCCCTACAACCATGGCCACTGTCTCTCAACACCGATGAAGCTTGTGGCTGGATGCTAGAAGGCAGTTGCAGAAAAATTTCACATGTTCACAGTCATACTTGCTAGGAGATAACCCAAATCATCAGTGAGATAGCATCTGCCTTATCTCTTTGCTGTGATTCTTGTGGAGTACATCTAATTGTTGAAACCTAATTTGTATTCAGAACCCTAGCTGAAAAGGACTTTAGGGAATATAGATTTCCAACCTCAGTAGTACAGGAAAGCACACCAGAGATGGGAATGGATGCTGACAGTTAGTTGACCGTATTCTACCAAAATGCTGGAATTATATTTAAAAACTTAAGATTTTGTTAAGATCTTGTAAAAATAGTGTAGAATGATTCTTCTTGAATGTAAGGATCTTACACTGTAATTATATACTGTACTTAAGTTCCATTTAAGGAAAAAATAAAGGCAGGGAGGAGAAGGACTTTGTTGCACATTAGTGTAAAATGGCTGCAGCCTTATAGCAAACCAGAACAGAGACCTCTAAGGTGTGTTTCTAACATCCAAGGCCGTATTCAAGATGATTTGTGGTGACAGAAGAACTTTTCTGTGTATTCGTGTTTTATCTAATCCTTTAGATTTACATTTGTTAAATATGATGTACAACATACATCATTTATTAGTACATATTATGCATTTATTTAAAAATAGATGTTGATGACATTTATTCAGAAATACTGTTGTAATAGTGATGCATGATGAAAAACATTTAGAGACCAGTGGCCTAAAACAACTTTGTTTAGCCATATTCCTCGCGACTGGGGCTGGTCACACGTGCATGCCCTATACATGTTCTAGGAAAAGTATTATACAGTTTAAAATTTTTCTGGCAAGAAGATTATTCTTGCCCTATAGGATTGAGGCTTTATTTAGCATGGGGTGCTGCATTTCATTGCCTTCCCAGTCTGATAGTAATGTCCCTGACATTAAGCACCCTCCTACGCCTGAAAAATAACAGAGGAAGAAAAGGAAGACGGAAATGCTGTCCGGGCCTGTTTTATTTTCACACAAAAGTGACAGAAAAACACAGTTTCCACTGCCTGATTCCTCAAGCACACTTTCTAGCTCTCAATCAAACAAACAGGAACTTGGAGGCCATTCAGACCTCCCTATTCTTTGGCAGATACATACTTGTCCCTTCTTGGCAGAGCTTCACATATTGTCTGAAATACACAACTAGATATATAATGGCTTTTTGCAACCTTGGATTGTTCTCCAGGACCTGGCCACCTACACTGAGCAATAAGGGACAAAATTGAAGAAGCTTTTTAGCTTTTATAGCTTATTGATTTTTATATTTTCTGACGTATTAGAGCAATTTTTCAAATGTATCCTCCTTACCTTGATGTCTTGAGTGTGGAGAGAGGATTTCACATTTATTAGCTTTGCTTTGGTAAAAAAAAAATATATATATATATTTTTCCTCTCCCTCTCTCAGTGTTATCTCAGAGATATAAATGGTTTGGTATAAAAAAAAATCAATTCTCAAAGTAAAATTCAAAGACTGTGTGCAAGTATTACATAAAAAGCAGACAACAAGGAATATACCCTTTCCAACCAGGTAACAAAGATGGTTTTGAAAAGTACAGTTTCTGGACTGTGGTTAAAGTCACAGGTGCTCAATACTTTTCAAATAGAAAAGTTCTACCATAATGGAGAGCATATAATGTGGTAAATACTTTTTTATTATCTCTGATCATGCGTGACAGCATTAAAGAAAGAAGTACAGCAAAAATGTCTTCCCCAGTGGGAGTAGTCTTTTCTCAGAGCTCAGACACGGTGTGAAGCATTTCATGGTAAAGACTCTTTGAAGTTTTGCATTTTAAAATAATAGGTGCAAAATAAAATTACATTGTGGTATGCTAGTTCACTGTTGCACACTAAAGAATTAATAGTTTTTGTCTATTTTAGAGAGAGTTTATTACTTTATAGTCATGAATTTAACTTGAATATTTTCAATCTTTAAAGTCAAGATCAGGCTGAACTTTCCCCCTTTTAATTTTTTTGGACAATAAATTCCATGATGTATCAACATCTTTTAAAAACCTCAAACACTTCACTCACCTATAATGTGTTTAGATAGAGAAGGAAACTAAAAAATCGAGAAAGTTTTAGAAACCTCAAATCTTCCTACCCCAAAAATGTCTCCTATTATTTTGATATTATGAATGAACTTTATTGAATTTTATTTTCCTTGAGGTCGTTTTTTTCTTTAAGAGTTAACTATTACAATATATAGAACAAATTAGGTTAAACACATACTCCTGATTTAAAACAAATTAGAATTTTAGATTTGTTTCTTACCAGTTATCTAAATTAAAAAGGCTAGAGATATGAAAAACTTATTTTGATGAAGACAGTGGGCAAGATAAACTTAAATGGTGGTGCTAAGTCAATTCTCACATGACCTTTGTAAATATTAAACCTCTCTGAGAATGGGTAGTTCATCTATAAATTGGGAATAATGATACTTAAACGTTGTTTCGAGAAGAACTAATAGAATTGGCATGAAACACAAAGCACCCAATCAGGAATGTAGTGTGCACATTTTTCTTGATTGTTCCATCTTATTGCTAATGAATTTATTTGATTCAGAGGGTACTGCATTTGGGAAATGGTTCTGATGGTGATTAGATGTGGTGTAAACAGTGGGAGATATGAGTTAAGGGCTCTAAATTCATCCCAGGAAAAAGGAACAGACTATATAAGGGTAAGAAAAGAAAAGAATAGATCCTGGAAAGAAAACACAGTAAAAAGGAGTGACAATTTCACCTGCATTCTAATGTTATCTAGGATTTACCCTGAGCTTTGCTTTTATATACACAGACTATTTTGATAGAAGCTGTTAAGCCTTGAGCTGCTGTGACATTGGTTTATAAGTGTTTCTTTCAACCACAACGTGGTTCTTGCCATCCTCAGGTCTTCGATATCAGTGGACTATTTTACATCACTTCCTTAGCCTCTGAAGTTTTTGAAAGTTGTCCATTTTAATTTGCTCACTTACATCTTCTGGCAAAGAACAATATGCCAGTGTGGGATATGCCCCCTTTGGTTCACTTCAGTGAACCAAGGTAGGGGTTGGGTATGATGGTTGGAAAACTGTCACTTAATTCTTACCAGCTGTGTGAATGCTCTGGAGAAAGAATGGGCACCCCTAGGCTCCTTGTACAATGGAAAGAAATCTCCATATGGTCTCTACCTCTTTTCCTATCCCATATCTTCTTTTTATCCTTGAACAGCAACTGCAAAGCACTGCCATCAATTCTGCTTTAGGAGCAGAGAACAAAGATGATCTGACAGCCCATTCTGTGATCATCCCACAACAGATTTCTGGAGTCCAGCCCAGTCTTTGGAATTCTTACTTAAGTTCTGAGCAGTGGCAAAATCCCCTTTGCCTGACCCTGATGATTCTGACTTCAATTTTCTGACAAGCAGGTTTGTTTTGAACAAAGGGCTGAGAGAAGAGGATAGGAGTTGAAGGGAGTAAGCTTTCTAACACATCGCTTGAAAGCAATAGAGCCTTGAGTAAACACTGACCTACAGTGCTGCTCTGATCACTACCTGAATGGATTATCTGCCAGATGTACACCAGTTGTGTAAACTAGGGCTTTCCGAGTATGGTTTAACTTGAACTTTCTTAGATAGAATCTGTACATAGTCTCCATTTCTTCTATGGCTTTCTTGTATTCCACCTTATATCATTTTCTTTTCATAAATGACCTCTTTTTCTCTCAGCAGGTATTTCACTATATAATAGTAAGTGTCATAGAGTATATGGTCCAAGCTAGAATACATTTGAAAGTGAAAGAGGGTGGGGCAGATAATATACCAATCAGGTCTTGGGACAACAGGACAGATAGGCATAAACAGGAACATCCCAGGCAAATGTGACAAATGGTCACCCTTACTTATTACCCATTTTTATTTCATCTGTTAGGAAAGCTAAAAGATTTTGACAATATTAACCTTGGATTAAACATTTAGATGTAATTTTATTTAAGGAATCATCAGTTCTGGTGAGTTGAAGCAAGAGGAACTTGAGGTCAAAGAAGTAGCTTCCGGTCTGATTCTGATCCTGCCCTAATAAGAACTATGGGGAAAATGCATTTAATAATACCTGTACTTTGAATTGTGAGAATTAAATGAGGCAATATATTTGGAAATGTTTCATGAACTGCACAGCCCTATCAAAATTTTTAAAAATGTTATCCAAGAGCAACGTGTGTTAAAATAGAGAATTGTGGGTTGGTGCCACTACATGAAAACACAACCATTTTAAGAACATGATTCTTAATAACTAAGTTAAATTTTGCTGTTAAAATTCTAAAATTTCCAGAAATCTCACTCTTAGTTGTTTAACCAAGGAAACACATCTGTCTATGAACCAGGAAATGAGCTCTCTCCAGATGCTGAATCTGCCAGCACCTTGACGTGCCCTGTCTCCAGAACTGTGAGAAAATAAATCTTTGTTGTTTAAGTCAAAAAAAAAAAATCTAAAATTTATATTAGTGGTTATGAAGTTTTGGTGGAATTATTTTCTTCTATTCTCTAAGCTCTATTAGAAAAGTAGAAATGACTACGAACCAAGAGCTCTTAAGTATCTTAAGGATTTTCAGCCTACCTCAAAGCGTATCAGGAGGGCAGGGAAATAAACTGCCAGCACTAGAGAAAACTGTGAATTGGTTAAGCTAATTTATATACCTTCAAAAGATCCCCAGGAAATAACCCACAATTACCTAAATAGTTATATTTTTAAAGCACTGACATATGGCTCATCCTTAATATGTAAAACTGTCACATGGCTGAGAAGTTACTTATGGAAATTTCTAAATTCCCATGGGATGGTAGGAGGAAAAGTCACCACAGTGGAGCAAGTTGGACATGTTGGTATAAAAGAATTTGTATTCCTGTCACGTGGAGGCCTAGCACTGAAGTAACTGTACTGGACTCTGGCTCTGCATTTGTAGTCACTATTATTCCAAAAAATCACATGACAACTGTATTTTATATAATAATATGGCCTCACAAGTCTTATGAAACTTGAATGAATCTTATTTACACAAAAAGGAGCCAGGTATCCTCACAGCTAATACCCGAGTCACTGCTCTAGTATATTATATTATTAATCTCACCTGAATTTTAATTTTAAGCATCTGTTTCTTTATAAAGTAAACTATAAATATACACCATTTCTTTAAAATAGGGGTAGGGTATTCAGGAAATTTTTCTGCACTGATGACATTGCTTTTGTTTCAAATATAAATTTTAAAAACGTAAAAATAAAGAGGTGTGCATTTGTGTGTGTGTGTGTGTGTGTGTGTGTGTATGTGGAAAGAAAGGGAAAGAGATAAAAGGAGGAGGAGAGAAAGAGAGCTTACTGCATTCCAGGTGATATGTTATGGAAATAAAAAGGTCCTTGCTCACATGCAGCTTTCATACTAATGCAGGGAGCATGTAAACAAATAGACATGTGCTTTTGATTACGTAAAAGACAGTGGAAAAAATAAAGTGATTTTACTATAAGGGTCGAGGATGAGTTGGGTAAGCTTAGAAAAGAAGATCAGTGAAGACTACTATGAAAAAAATGGAATTTTAGCTTAGACTTGAAGGATGAAAATGAGCCTGCCATGTCAAAAGCAATGCAAACTCTCATCCCATGAAACACTTGGTGTGTTTAAGGAATGGAAAAAAAAAAAAAAAAAAAAAAAGCTGAAGTCAGAAAGCAAGGCAGAGAATACAGGAGATGCAATCAGAGAGATTGACAGTGGTTAGTCCTCCCCCTCCTCCCAGTAGTTTATAATGAGTGGTGTGCAGTATCATCTACTTTGGTGACATTTAGAAATGTATGGGGGTGGAGGTCTGCTGGCATTTAATGCCAGGGACTTGTGATGGTAACCATTCTTCAGTGCAAGGGAATGCCCCTCACAGTGTAGAACCTTTCTACTCAAAATGGCAACAGAACCACCGTCGTACCTTTCCCCACTGAAAAATACCCAAAGGCTTTTAATTCATGATAAGGGGCTTCAGATTTTATTCTGAGAATAAGATTTTATTCAGGGAGGTGATATAATCTGAATTAAGTGGTTAAATAGTCTGATAGCTATATGGAAAATGATGGTAGATGCCATTAGTAATATCATTTTAGGGATTTGGAAAAAAGTTTGTATTTGTAACTAAAATAACACTTTGTGCCGTGGTTTCTTCCTGTGAAATGGGACTACCATTTTTTCTGCCTCCCAATTTGAATATGTGCATTAACTGAAGGGATAAAGAATATTTTAAAATGATGATGCACTATTTTATTTCCTATTTTTATCATCTTTGGGATTTCCTCATCAACATAACCCTGAACACATATCAAATATTGAATTAGATAACCTCAACCCCTACCTCTTCACAAACTAAAAGGAAAGTGCCAGTAATTCCGTATAAATCTCAGAGGCTAAATTACAGTTTTTATTAGCATTTTAAAAACTAACATTACATTACATTTTCAATCAAGCAACACATACAGTTTAACCCTATGACTTAACATTCCTGCCAGATGCTAGGCTGGCTTGAGGAACCCAGCTGAAGAGCTGAAGCCTCCATCACAGTAGAATGCCTCCTGCGCTTGCTCGAATGTTCCCTCATCTTATTTTCTACATTCAGATATTGTTTGGGACGAATATTATGCTCCCCTTTACCCTTTGGCCCCTCTGGCACCTGTATCCATTAACTGAGGACCTCATGTCAGAACACATTCATTACCAGAATCAAACTACCTTTTGCCTAGTCCCAATAAAATATCCAAATCCTCTGAACACATTTCCTTCTGCTTAAGGGGGTGCCCAGTAGTGACTACAAAAGTTTCAGCCTGGGGAGTGATATATACCAGCTGTGATCTGCTGATGTAGGAGGTCATTGCATGATTATCACACGCACACACACAAAATGCCATCAGAAAATCATAACTATCCTATCAGGAAAGGACTAAAGAGATCATTTAGTCTATGTGTTGCAAACACAAATATATACAGAGACAAGCAAGTAACAAAAATGAGTGAAGTGGGCCCTGTACTTCACTCAGAACGAGGATGGTGGCAACTGGAGAGAGTGGCCCTCTGAGAGCAAACACTGTTGTCATGCATGCCAGGATATGTCATGTGTCACCACCTGCTGATGTTTTTCAAAAAAAGCAATACATCCAGACTATTGTAAAAACAATACCTAATTTTATACTAAACAAAACAAAAACATAAGTTGCCAATTTAAAACCTCCGACAGTCTAATCTCCTGATTTCATTGAGACGTTAAAGCATGGTTCTAGAGTTAATAGAGAGAATGAAGGAAAACCAGAACTAGAACAGAGATATCTTAGTTTTCAAGTCATTGTTTTGCTATGTGTGAATGAATCTTCCTTTTTTTTTTCTCTATTACACTGTAGCCAACTGAGTCTCAGCATGCCTTCTATGTATGTGTTTGCAGCTAACTACAACAGGTTTGTATGGCACCTTCTGGCATGATGAAGTGAATATCAGTTATTCATTCTGCCAGCAAGTTGAAAATTGTTGGGACTAGCAGAAATTTGGTTGCTCCACATATAAGATCAGAATACGTATCTTCAATTCCAGGTGTTTTCCTATGGCACGTATTACAAGTTGAAGAAGAACACTTTTGAGATAGGGCATGAAAAAAAGGAATCAGAGATATACATAGAGAATCAGATACAGATTAATGTTGATTTGCCATATCCAAGGAGATTTTAAAAGGACGGACAATTGAAAAGAGCAATATATGTCAATTTAGCCAGTTTTACGTATCAGACAAACATGTGAGCATAAACACAAATTAAGCAGAAGGTAATTTTTAAAGATATTTTGAATAGCTCTGAATAGTGTTTCAATAATCATAGTAATAAAATCACATTACTCTATATTTATTACATGAATTGAAGGTAAATAAGTTCCTGTTTATTCTTGTTACATGTCTAAATTGTATATATTTATATTGTATATACATATATATATAACTTCAGGAGTTGGCATCTTTCTTAAAGGTTGGTTAAAATGGTAATTTTTAGGAAAGCCTGACACAAGCAGGATTATGCAATAGTTCATATTAAAGAGGGCAGTTTACATGTAAGGGGGAAATATGGTTAGCTCAAAAATATTATTAAAAAAGGAAGGAGTTATTATTAAATTATCTTTAAGGAAAACACGTATGTGTGTGTGTTTAAGGAAAACACGTATGTGTGTGTGTGTGTATGTGTGTGTATATATATATATATATACACACACATATGAAACAACTACATATAAATATGAGTGTATGAGGTTGGGAGAAGTGGGAAACAGATGAAAAACTGATCTATGCATGCAATGGTTCCTTAGATTTTTTTTTTTTTTTTATCTACCATAAAGCTAAGTAGCTAGGCAGTAAAGTAAATGCAAAAGAGATCGAATTTGTGCCACAGATCAACTTTGGTTGTAATGAATTTCAAGTTTCATACTGTATTTGAATGTCAGTGCTCTGGAATTGTTCAACCTATGTTGCTCATTGATTAGAGTTAAAATATTTTAAGGCTATGGAACAACTAATTATGATGGTATCCATAGAAAGAGAATTTATCTACATAATTCTGAAACTTATTTGTGCATCTTTATTTATTCTGGTATTTCTTAGCAGTAATTATGATAACTTGTTTATAAGCTTTCTTATTGAAGGTTCACTATACCCCAAACATTGAGTGGGTCTAATATTTGGCAGTGAAATTCTAAAAGGTAGATTCCAAATCCAGTTATCATAGCCACAATCTCTCTTTAACCTTCTACTATCCCTAAGATTACCAAGATTCAGAATAGAAAAAGGTAAGATATATTTTTTCCATTTTTAATGCAAATATGCATTGAATGCTTTCTATACGCTAGAGATTCTTACAGGAATTAGTGACACATCACTTAACATAGAAAAAAAAGTCCCTTCACTGATGAAGCAGGAAAGTATTTTTATAGTGCCTAAAGATTAAAAATAAACTAGGTAAACGAGTTCTCACCGTAATACAGTATACAGTTGACCCTTGAACAACATAGGAGTGAGGGATGCCGGCCCTCCAGGCAGTCAGAAATCCGTGTATAACTTTGCAGTCAGGCTTCCATACCCTCAGTTCCTTATCAATAGATTCAACCAAACTCAGATCATGCAGTGCTGTAATAGGTATTTACTGAAAAGAAAAAAAACCTCACATACAAGTGAACCTGCACAGTTCAAACCTCTGTTGCTCAAGGATCAACTGTAGTTTATAACTATTATATAAAAAAAGTAGGGCAGTGAAGTGGGATGCAGAGTGTTGCAGGTGGGAAAGGAGTTGTAATTTCACACGAAAGTGTAGTAAAGGTCTCATTGAGAAGTTACATTTGAGAAAAGACCTACTGCTTGTGAAGGAGAAAACCACGCAGCTCTTTCATAAAGAACACTCTAGGAAGCGAGAAGGACAAATGAAAAAGTCTGGGTTTGAAACATACTTGCATGTTCATGGAACTTCAAGGAGTGGCAAGAAGTCAGTGTGGGCTGGAGAGCACATGAGGAGGGATGAAAGCAGTGAGCCTTCTATGTATGAGACCTTTAGGGATGAGGGGACAGGTCATGGAGGAAATTGCAGGCTCTTAAGAAAGACTGGGTTTGACTCAGTGATATGTGAAGGCACTGAATTATTATTGTTTTTGTATACCACAGTTACATAACAAATGACGACAAACTTGGTGGCATGCAACACCCACTTACTAGTTCACAATTCTGTAGGTCAGAAGTTCAAATACGGCATGACTTGGTTCTCTGCTCAGGGTATCACAGGACAGGTATCAAGGTGCTGGCCAAGCTCCAGGCAAGAATCCACGTACAAGCTCATTCAGGATGTTGGCAAAATTTATTCCTGTGTGGTTGTAGGACTGAGGTCCCCATATTCATTTTTGCTGTCATTTTCATTTCATATTCATTTTTGCTAGGGGCTGCTCTTAGCTCATAGAGGCTGACTGCATTCCTTCCATGTGACTCCCTTCATCTTCAAAGCCAGCAATGGAGAATATCACTCATATCAAATCCCTCTCACATTTCAAATCTCTTTTATCAGGAAAAGCCCAGGCCCTTTTAAGGGCTCACCTAATTAAGTCAGGTCCACCTAGGATAATGACTTTATCTAATTTCAACTGATTTGAGACCTTAATTACATCTGCAAAATCCCTTCACAACAGCATCTAGACTAGTGTTTGAGTAACTGAGAGAATAGAGTATGGGAAATATGTCACTGAATATAAAAATTAAACAAAATACGACTGGAGTAATTTTGGAGACACTGACAGTACAGAAAGGACTAAAATCTTCAAGCCATCGGTAGAGTACCTGGGGGTAGGAAATGACTGAAACATAGTAGCTAGTGTTATACACTTCAACACTGGGGGTAGGAAGGTGTTTACACCAAAGTGGGTAAAATGGTCTGGATATACAAATATAGAACAAGGAGGAAAGGTACCCTATCTGAAACCCCAATGGTAAGATGATATGGGAGAGAAAATATTAACTAGTTGGAAGGGCAGCAGGGGAAGCAGCGTCCTCAAGAGAGGGCCAGGTTCCAAGTAGGACAAGAAATAGAAAGAGACATTTAGAGACTTGTTTCTAAATATAAGGAACTGTGTTTGGAAAGAATATGAGTTCAAAAGGAATCAGAGGAAGGGTTTCTCAAGTTGATAAATCATGTCAGAAAAGGGAACACACCGAATTCACAGAGCTACGCGGAAGTCAGAGTCCCCAGGATGGTGGGTGACTGAGGGTATCTAGACTGCATATTGTGGCTCAAATGGAGGAAATGGGCAATGAGATTCATTCTAATATCCCTAAGGCTGATAGAAGTGGCAAGGCTAAGGGTTACAAGCAGGATAAGAAAAAGGATGGCTGTGGTTGTGGTACACTGCATGATTAATTATATATATATATATATATATATATATATATACACATATATATATTCAATTCTTCTTGTAGGAGGATCACACATCTGTGGTCCTCTGATTTTAGGCCTGGGCATGTGACTTATGTCTCCCTCGCTGCCATTTCTTGCAGGAAGATTTGATACTGATGGAATTTGATATTCCCATCCTGCTTACCTCACGAGTGGTCATATGAATTTCTTTGGGAAATGAAATGTGGGCAAAAGTGAACTGCCACTCCTTAACAGAATCTTTTAAGTGTCACCCTTGCCTGTCCAGATTCCTTTTACTTCTGCTAAAACACTATAATTTTTGTGATAGGCTGATAAGTCAGCCTGTTGTCAGTATCAAGATGATACTGAGCAGAGCCACAGCCATCCATGACGGACATATAGCATTAGCAAAATATGAAATTTTGTTGTTGTAAGTCTCTGATGTTTTGGAATTGTGTTATTGTAGTATAATTGTCCTGAGTGATTCGGTGGTCTTACAATATTCCCGAAGAGTGTTCTGATGGGAATATGAAGGTTGGCAAAGATTAGTCTTATGGCAATTTGTGGATTTCTGTTCTAAAAAAATATATGTGGTGTGATATCCCTTTCCCCATCAGTACCTTTTCCTTAAAGCTTTAACATTTAACAAATCAGGAATTAACTTTTAATCCACAAATTTATTTTTGTAGCCCTATTTCCACATATACATCAAGTGACCCCTGTTAGAGTTAATTTCTATATACTTCTAACATTATAGCAAAGAGTTCCAACTACAACATTCTGTCATGTCTTTTAACCAATAAGCAGGTTATTTTATACAAACTAACTCTACTATGAGTGGGGAACAATTATAAGAAGGTAGATTAAGCATTGTTAATCACTTATCAAAAGTATAAAAAGGATCAGTTCATAAACACATAAAATCACTTAGAATGCTATTGGTTTCAAGCACCAGAAGACTTAAGAAACAAGTACTTCCTTAGGCTCCTATTACTTAAACTCTAGAAAAAGAGCTGGCTCCAGGTATGTTTAGTAAGTGGGTTCTCCCTATCCTCTGCAATTATTTTTAATGCTTCATTTTCTGGAGTGGGGTGGGGGCTTCTAACTTAGGCTATCTTTTCTTTTTCTTTCTTTCTTTCTTTTTTTTTTTTGGATGTGGATCATTTTTAAAGTCTTTATTGAATTTGTTACAATATTGCATCTGTTTTATGATGTGGTTTTTTGGCCACGAGGCATGTGGGATCTTAGCTCCCTGACCAGGGATCGAATCGACACCCTCTGCACTAGAAGGCGAAGTCTTAACCACTAGACTACTAGGGGAGTCCCTAGGCTATCTTTTCAAGTAGCTTTATTTGAAAAGCAAGGAAACATTTTTTTTTTCCCTGCCAGAATCACCAAACTTCTTTTTAAATGAGGTTTAATTGTGATGTATAATTGCGATCACTGTCTTTGATATCTAATTGTGGCCAGAAGTATACCATGCATTCATTGGCTTGGCTTGTGTTCCTGTGTAAAGTAATAAGGTGGAATGATTACTTTAAAAATAAATCCATTTTTAGTTTTTTAAGGAACCTCCATACAGTTCTCCATAGTGGCTGTATCAATTTATATTCCCACCAACAGTGCAAGAGGGTTCCCTTTTCTCCACACCCTCTCCAGCATTTATGTTATACAGCAGAAACTAACACACCATTGTACAGCACTTATACTCCAATAAAGATGTTTAAAAAAATTAAAAAATAAATCCAGCCCATTCTTGATACCTTGATAAAATCAGCTTACACTGAACACATAGAGCGTTCAGAATAAGTTTGGATAACTGAATGAAAATTAAGATACTACTAAAAAGAGGAAAGAAGGGAATAAATGTCTACTTCATATGCTGTAATTTGTTTATCTAAAACTTAAATATTTATCTCTTACAGTATTTCTTTATGAAGATAATGGGCAATAATAAAAGTATCCTGTATTAATTTTGAAGTAAGGCAATGAGTCTATGATAAAACAGTGTTGTTTTAATAACTATTTAAAAATATTTTTGAAGATCCACTCAAATCAAGGCACTATAAAGAATAGATATAGGATTATCCACAAACATTAGACCACATACTATTTTATTGAGATAGAACAGTAAATATGTTATGATTTTATGGTCATTGCTATAGACATTTCAACGGTTCTTAATTCACAAGGCCTTTAGATGGCCTGGGGATTCACTTAATTCACAAGGCCTTTAGATGGCCTGGGGATTCACTTAACTTACTGTCCAGTTGGCAAATATTCATCTCTTCCTACTAACATGAGAATAAAACGAAAGTCAGTCTTATAGTCTATTCAGACAATTTTTCTTCTCCTTCTCTTTAATTTATATTTTCTTATTTAATTCATTTATAAACTATACTACTTTAAAGTTCTTAATGCTTTGGTAGAGTTAAAAATGAGATGAAATCATAAATATACTTCCCACCAACTTCATAATAATGTGTTATCATTAACGTGTTTTGAGGCATTTTCTAGGTATTTATCTTTAACTAATCCTGTTCATTAGTTTGATATCTATTGTTGAAAGAAATCGCTAAATGTTATTTTTAACTCTTTCGGCCCGTTACACTTTTACTGTGCTTAATACTGCTTTTATGTTGGTGTTACCTCAGGAGGAATAAAAAATATATATAAATATTTATAAAATAATATTCATGAAAAGAGTAATTTATACAGTTGGAAAATGTTTTCAACATTCTACTCAAGAGGACCATCTCATGTTATTTGGTGGGACATACGTTAATCCATATTTATGCCCTTTGGATATAAGGAGCAACATGTTGCCCTTGGAAACACTGTTTACTGACTTGGCATTCGTGAAATTCACTTGGCCTGAATTGTGGTGTTAGCTCAGCCCAGAAGATATGAAATCATTCAGGTTTCTAAAAGGGAATACGGATAGCATCACCTCCAAGCCTCCATTTCACACATCATCACTCAAAATACCTTCACATTTTGCAACCTTTTGAAAATCACATTTATCAGCACGCTTAATATTAGATTCAGGTTATATTTCCTTGTTGTTTTGTTATTTGTTGTTAATATTGCCATTTTGTTTTAATTAGTATAATTGGTATTATATTGCAATTAACATTTTATTATTCTTTGTATCCAGTCAACTTAGGGAAAGCTAGAATATGAGTTATTGGCAGGTACTCTTGCTGTTATTACATTGAAATTTTCTTATTTTGCATACTGATTGAATGACCATCTGTCCCAATTTTTCATCTCCAAGTTTAAGTATTTGTAATATCATGAATTTGGAAAAAGTAAGATCCTTCCTAAGATATAATAGGCACGTAGTGCATGAAAATAACAGAATATTAATGACATGCGAATTGACTGGAAAGAGTTGAAATGACTCCTCTAACACCTGATCTATTCCATTTATTAATTGATTTTCTTCTCCAACTTATAGTCCATGCATTCATAGTTCGCTTGGCTATTCGGTCTTTAACAATGAACCTAAGTGTGAGCATGAATACCTAATTTTTATGTACCAGAACCTGCCTCATTGTCATTCATCAAAACAGTTGCCTTCTGGTAGACAAAACAATTGAACAAGGTAACAAACCAACTCTGTGGCTACAATTATAATACTTTTATATCTATTAAACTGTGAAGTCAAGTGAGGTTTTCAATTTATGCTCATTCAATGCTGTGCTGTGCAGTATCAGGGGCTCTGAACCACTGGAGGATGTCAATTTAAACCACTGAGGAACTGGCCAATAGAAGAAATGAGTGATGAGCCAATTCCCAAATATCTATGGTCCTGCTCTGTAAAAATCCTCGGATCATTGTAGTTTTAATTTTAATTGTACTGAAAACACTATTAGAGTCTGTATTCAGCTGTTTCCGTTTCTAAGAAAAACTAAGAAGAAAAAAATGGAGAGATGAGGGAAATAACATAGCTAAATAAAATAAAAACTCTAAAGAAAAGACTTTATTTTTTTCTAGAAATAAATAGAATTGTTCTATCTATTTTATTTATTATTTATTATCTATTTATTTATTATTTATAAATTTTCCTTGGGAAAATTTCTGCCTTAAATTTTTATTAACATTCCAAATACCAGAGAACCAATTTGTACTGTAAACAGATTCGTTTTATGATAGATATTGGGCACATATTGTTTTGAAAAAAATATAGTAGTTAGAATAGATACATTTTCTTTTTGTCCTAGAATTCTACACTCTAAATCATGAAAACATGTTTATTTCTTTAATAGAACTCCTGGAATAAAATGGACCAGATATTATATACACAATAAATCTTTTTTTTTTAGGTAAAAATTCTTTGACCATTTTAAATTCAAAATTTCCATTTTGACCATACAAAACAGAAGCTCAGTACTAAGTTTTGATGAACATGTACTTCACTAATTTACATTGAAATCATCGGTTAACTCAGTCAGATATCTACCTTTCACATTTCTACAAGTATTTGACGTATTCTGTTCTCAAAGTACTACACAGTGATCTTCACTCCCTTCCCGATACTTCTCTAAATCAGTTTTGGATTGATTTATCTGTGTATTGAATTGATATACTATTTGATTAGAATGATGAATATATTCAATGAAAAGGATAAACCAGTTTTGCACAATAGGCACTGCCTAGGAAACAAATATTGTATAACCATATGGTTTATTGGAAATGTTTACCATAAAATGTAAGTAAACTAAAAACAACATCCTATTATACTACTAAATTTAGTTCAGTTTGCTTTGGGTTGGGAAGAAGGTAAACTTTTTCAATAACAACATGGCTTTATTTTAAAACAATTTCTTAATTTATACTGCAATTTGATTTTCAGTTTTATAGTTCATTTTTTTCCTCAAATATTGTGAAACATAGTTAAATATTTAAGATTTAGAAGCATAAATGTGGAGAGATACTATTTATATTTATTGTCTTTTCTAATTTTCATTCATGAGGAAACAATATTTTATAATAAATTAACTCAAATATCTAAAAAATCGAGAAAAAAGTTTTCATATAAATAAGCATGTATTAAATTTTACATTATAAAAAATAAAATTTTACAAATTCACTTTATGTGTGTTTGTATGTGCATTTTTCGTATAGTAAAAGTTCACTTGCATAATGGGTGATTGAGGATTTTCTCTTTTTTAAAAAACTATTTTGTCAAAAATTATTTCATGCACACCTATGGTCCTGAATTCATAAATAGACACTTGAATACACTGGAAAATTATACAAAGATGTTTTTATTATTTTTGGAAGTATGTATTTTCTAAAATTGATTAACGGTATTAAATTAAAAAGAGGGAAATACTTTAAAATAATATTCTCTCTCCTGTATTATTTTTGGAGCAGTTCATTTGAACTTTTTAGAAATTCAAATTAGATGTTTTCTTTATCATTTTTTAACAGTGATCTTTAAAATCTGGGTGTGATTTGGTGAAGAATAACATCATCTGTGGTTTTAATATGTATCAGAGCTCATTTATTAATATTACGGATTAAAAGCATCTTACTTTTAGGCGTGGACTCTTTATTTTTGCCCAAGGACATTAAAAAGTGTATTTCAAGTTAAAAAAAATGGATACAATTCCAGTGATACTGGGTTATATAATACTGTATTATATATAAATACATATATTTCAGTCTCCTGAAAATGTGACACTATATATGTAATGTGGATATATATGTAATATGGAGATTTTACATTCCATCCCTTTACCTTCACTCACCCTTCTATACATTTTAACTGTAAATATTTATTGAGAACTTGCTATTTATTAGAGGTGGTACTAACATTTGGGGTACATCAGTAAATAAATCTAATGAGACACTGATGTCATAGAATTTACATTTTCAGCAATCAGAGAAGAAGAAGAAATAAGAGGAATCCAAATTGGAAAAGAAGAAGTAAAACTGTTACTGTTTGCAGATGACATGATACTATACATAGAAAATACTAAGGATGCTGCCAGAAGGGCTCATCAGTGAATTCGGTAAAGTTGCAGGATACGAATTAATACACAGAAATCTCTTGCATTCCTATATGCTAACAATGAAAGATCAGAAAGAGAAATTAATGAAATAATTCCATTTACCACTACATCAAAAACAATAAAATACATAGGAATAAACCTACCTAAGGAGACAAAAGACCTGTACTCTGAAAACCGTAAGACACTGATGAAAGAAATCGAAGATGACACAAACAGATGGAAAAATATACCACGTTTTGGATTAGAAGAATCAATATTGTCAAAATGACTATACTACCCAAGGCAATCTACAGATCTGATGCAATCCCTATCAAATAACCAATGGCATTTTTCACAGAACTAGAACAAAAAACTTTTAAGTTTATATGGAAACACAAAGACCCCAAATGGCCAAAGCAATTCTGAGAAAGAAAAATTGAGCTGGAGGATTCAGACTCCCTGACTTCAGACTTTACTACAAAGCTATAGTCATCAAAACAGTATGGAACTGGCACAAAAACAGACATATAGATCAATGGATCAGAATAGAAAGACCAGAAATAAACCCAGACACCTATGGTCAATTAATCTATGACAAAGGAGGCAAGAATATACATTGGAGAAAAGACAGTCTCTTCAATGAGTGGTGCTGGGAAAACTTGACAGCTACATGCAAAAGAATGAAACTAGAACATTCCCTAACACCATACACAAAAATAAACTCAAAACCAATCGAAGACCTAAATGTAAGACTGGATACTATAAAACTCTGAGAGGAAAACATAGGCAGAACACTCTTTGACATAAATCACAGCTATATCTTTTTTGATCCACCTCCTACAGTAATGAAAATAAAAACAAACGGGACCTAATTAGACTTAAAAGCTTCTGCACAACAGAGGAAACCATAAATGAAATGAAAAGACAACCCACAGAATGGGAGAAAATATTTGCAAATGAGGTGACCGACAAGGGATTAATCTCCAAAATATACAAACAGCTCATGCAGCTCTATGTCAAAAAAACAAACAACTCAATCAAACAATGGGCAGAAGATCTGAATAGACATTTCTCCAAAGAAGACATACTGATGTCCAAAAAGCACATGAAAAGATGCTCAACATCACTAATTATCAGAGAAATGCAAATCAAAACTACAATGAGGTATCACTTCACACTGGTCAGAATGGCCATCATCAAAAAGTCTACAAACAATAAATGCTGCAGAGGGTGTGGAGAAAAGCGAACTCTCCTACACTGTTGGTGGGAATATAAATTGGTACAACCACTATGGAGAACAGTATGGAGGTTCCTTAAGAAACTAAAAGTAGAACTACCATATGATCCTGCAATCCCACTCCTAGGCATGTATCTAGAGAAGAACATAATCTGAAAAGACACATGCACCCCAATGTTCATTACAACACTATTTACAATAGCCAAGACATGGAAGCAACTTAAATGTCCACTGACTGAGGAATGGATAAAGAAGATGTGGTACATACACACAATGGAATATTACTCAGCCATAAAAAAAGAATGAAATAATGCCATTTGCAGCAACATGGATGGACTTGGAGATTATCATACTAAGTGAAGTAAGTCAGACAGAGAAAGACAAATATATGATATCACTCATACGTGGAATCTAATTTTTAAAGAATGATACAAATAAACTTATTTACAAAACAGAAATAGACTTACAGATATTGAAAACAAACTTATGCTTACCAAAGGGGAATCATGGTGGGGGAGGTATAAATCAGGAGCTTGGGATGAACATACACATACAACTAAATGTAAGATAGGTAACCAACAAGGACCTACTGTATAGGATATGGAACTCTATCCAATATTTTTTAATAACCTATATGAGAAAAGAATCTGGAAAAGAATGAATATATGCATATGTATAACTGAATCACTTTGCTGTACACCTGAAACTAACACAACATTGTAATTCAACTATACTCCAATAAAATAAAAATAAAATAAAATAAAGAATTTACATTTTCATTATGTATTATATGTGTATGTAGTGGGAACAAATGATAGATAAATAAAATAAACAGTGATGATTAGTTTTATGTGTTAACCTGACTGGGCTAAGGAATGCCCAGATAGCTGGTGTTTTCAAAAGAGATTAACATTTGAATTAGTTGAATGAATAAAGTAGATGTGCACTCACCAATGTGGGTGGGCACCATGCAATCACTGAGGGCCCAAATAGAACAAAAAAATGGAATAAGGGCAAATTATCTTTCTCTTCCTGAGCCTGGACATCCATCTTCTCCTTCCCTCAAACATTGGAGCTCCGGGTTCTTTCAACTTTGGACTCTGGGACTTATACCAGTGGCCCCTGGTTCTCAGGCCTTCCTACACAGACTGAATTTCCTACATCACTGGTTTTCCTGGTTCTCCAGCTTGCACTGGAGATCATGGCAGATCATGGGACTTCTTGGCCTCCATAACAGTCTGAGCCAATTCCTGTAATAAATACAATCTCTATCTCTATCTCTAACCTCTAGCTCTAGCTCTAGCTCTACCTCTATTTCTACATTTACATCTGCATCTACATCTATCCTATTGGCTCTGTTTCTCTGGAGAACCTGACTAAACACCTGCCTAAAGTGTACTATTATAGGGTTTTGAATTCTTGACCAAGAAGCTACTTTACATTGCAGCATAAGGAAAGCAAAGTTTAAGCTGCTATCTAAGCCATTAAAAGGAGACAACCAACTAACAATTCGCTAAAAGAGCTTATAATAAATTTTTTTTAAACTAGACTGTTCCTAGATCCAAAAAAAGAAATGAAATCAGTGGCGTCTAGGAATAGAAAGAGAAACATAGTGCTGGTGAGGTATCAGGGAAATGAGGGAAGGGATAAAGGGGCCAGAAGTGAGATGCACAGGCCAAGGCCACATCATAAAAGGCTGAGCAGGCCAGAATGGGTGTTTGTTTCTTATTATAATTGCACTGGCAAACCATTTCCAGATTTTAAGTAGGAAACCACAGGATATGATTATTTTAAAAATACTATTCTGGCCGTTCTTCGCACACTGCAACGAAGAGTAGCCCCCGCTTGCTGCAACTACAGAAAGCCCACAGGCAACAACAAAGACCCAACACAGCCAAAAATAAAATAAATAAATTTATAAAAATATTAAAAAAATAAATAAAATGTACTGTAGGGGGTTGAGGCTGTGAAATAAAATTCATATTTTATGGCAAGACAAGAAAAATTTCAACATAAAAATTCTCCTCTGACCTTTGACCTCCTCTCTCCCCACACTGTGTATTGTGTATCTGCATTATGCATCGACCAAACCTTCCCTACCTGCTGGACCATAAAGAGCAACATTCTCCTAGCATCAACAACTCCTTAAAAGATATCATTCCTTCTTGATCTTGTAAGGGGTCACATGACCCATTACAATGATGGCTTAGATCTGGATTATGTAAACTGTCAATAATACATCATTTGATATACAGTCCTGTCTCAAAAAAACTTGTACAACTGTGCCTTGACTTCTAATGGGTGAAACAGTTCTCTGAGCTTTCTGAGATGCTCTTCCAAGGTTATATTGGTTTGAATAAAAACTTTCATTTATTTCTTAGATCGAGTGATTAATTTTTCATTGACAAAATGGTAGCTTAGAGATTAATCAATGAAATCAATAAGCCTTCATAGTAGTACAGGCAAGACAGAATAGAAGTTGGGACAAGGATTGCAGAAGCAAAAATGGTAAGAAGTAGACCCATTTCGAAAATATTTTAGGGTTAATGTGGATAGTATTGAGATGCTAATACATAGTGTTCTTCAGTCTCCTCCATATCCCCAACCCAACCTTTGCCCCAGTTGTTTATTTTCCTCCTTTTAGATAATCAAGATACATTATCAAAAATCCTTGCCTTAGGCCCAGGTGCAGATTTATGCCTTAGGTGCATATAGTTGACTGTTCTTCCTTTATGGTAGCTGAGTGTTAACCAAAAAACCAAGATCACTTCTGGCAAGGCACTTGTTGTTTAGAAATTTTTGGAGCTTTAATAAAACAAACATATTATTTAACTTAAGCCACTCTTAACTTTTATAGATGAGGAAATGTAAGCTCCAAAAGAAGAAATTTATCATGTATAACAGCCTATCCTCAGCATTCATCACTTTGCTGTGGCATATTACTAATATATGCTCAATAATATGTTTTTTAGAGGCCAAGGTAACATACCTTATTAGTGTCAGGGCTGGAACTAAAATGTAAGTCTCTTACCTTCAAAGAAGATCTCTTAAATCCTGTTTTCCCCTCAAATTCAGGAGACTGAATTTCTTCAAATCTGCAATCTCGGGCTCTGTTGTGGTCCTGAGTCCGGCTGTAGAAATCGTGTGGAAGACAGATTATTATGAATTTTTTGTCATAATCTTTTATTTAAAGAATGACCTTTAACATTTTAAGCACCTAGTTATCTCTATTTTACCACATAATAGCCCAAAGAGGTAGTCACATCTTATGTCACATCTCACAGATGAGGGATCAGAGGCTCAAAGGGTTGTATCAGTTTCTGAAGGTGACAGAAATAGAAGATGTCAACAGCAAATTTAATCCTAGACTATTTGACTCCAAATCCTATACCTGTAAACACTATGCCAAGAGATAACTCAGTACCCAAGCTTTTGATTGAAAATAGTTTGAAAATCACCATCTTAGTTTTCATTTTATTTTTAACTCTTGCTAATAAAACAAATATGTAAAACTATTAAATGCCAAAATCAGCCCTGCTTCTTCTCTTGTTATCACTTCTATTATTGTTACATGGTTCCCTTCTTTATGATCTGTCTTAAAAAGAAATTGAAGAATTTTAGATACAATACAATATAAAGAATATTAAATTAACACTTATGTACCCCCAATCCAGCTTAAGAACTGAAGTGCTACCAAACTGCTGAGGCTCTCTACATAGTTCCTATGAACACAGTCTACTAACTTAATAAGGTGGTTATCATTCCCATGGAATTTTACATGAAATAAAAATGTATAGGGCTTCCCTGGTGGTGCAGTGGTTAAGAATCCGCCTGCCAATGCAGGGCACACAGGTTCAAGCCCTGGTCCAGGAAGATCTCACATGCCTTGGAGCAACTAAGCCCATGTGCCACAACTACTGAGCCTGCTTTCTAGAGCCTGCGAGCCACAACTACTGAGCCTGCGTGCCTAGAGCCCGTGCTCCACAACAAGAGAAGCCACCACATGAGAAGCCCGCGCACCGCAATGAAGAGTAGCCCCCGCTCACCGCAACTAGAGAAAGCCTGCACGCAGCAATGAAGACCCAACACAGCCAAAAATAAATAAATAAAATAAATAAGTTAAAAAAAAAGTTTAACCTTAAAAATAAAGGTCCAAAACTTAAAAAAAAAAAGTATATATGCAGTATTTATAATCAGTAGGTATGAAACAGACAGTATAATTATAACAGATTTTTTTGTTTTATTTTGTATAATATTTTAAATATATTGTTAAATAAAATCAAATCTGAACTTGGCTAAAGAAAAACTATTTGAAAAGACTATTGTAACAGGAAGAACACTTAGACCTTGAGATCTGCAAGCATCTCAAAATCAAACAGAAAAAAAAAAAGCTTTTCTTGTATAGGAAGGTGTAAGCAAGGTCAGCAAGAATTTTGAGGGGAAATCACTCAAGCAGGTAGGGATGAGCAGACAGCATGGCTGGGGTGATTTAACAGGCATTGTTTCTTACTGTGGCCAGCTAATTATCAGAGTGAGCTTTTAAGGGGGTATGTACTGCCTCTTAGTAATTCCTTGAAAATGGGAGTCTTTAAAGTTCATAGGATTGTGGGAAGGGTCAAAGCCTAATTAAATTTTGGCTGGGCCACATGAGTGAGTAACAGGCAATTTTGCACAACTGGTCAGCCTCTTTGTTATTTCAGATGGATGGTGTCTGTCTTTAAATATTATTAGAGATGGAATAAGAGTCATTTTTGAGGTTTATAGTTTCCAAGGGTGGGCTGGTCTTCACTTTCTTGCTGGCCTTGAAGGACTAGTTGTATCATCTGTTGAGCATGGTTTAGGACTGTCTAAGAAATCATGGAACATCTAAGAGACTTGACAAGAACTATGACTAAGAATGTACTAAAGGAAGAGTCAAAGCAAGATGGCACTATAGGAGGCTCCTGAGATCCCCTCCTGCCATGAACACACTGAATGAACAGCTACACATGGAGCAATTCTCTTTGAAAAACATCCAGAAAATAGCTGAGTGATTCCTACACATTAGACAAAATGGAAAATATCCACATCAAAATGGCAGGCTCTAGGGGCTGACTGTGAGTCTACCAAGAGACCAGGGCTGCTGATAGAGACAACTCCTGCCTTCTCCCTCCAACCTGCTCAAGAAAATTCCTGGAAGGAGCTTTTACAAACATCTCAGCACTGCAGGTTTTACAGCTGCTGCCAAGGGAAAGGTTCCCAAATGTCTGGCTCTGATAGCCAAAGGGGCTTCCATTTGTCAGTCCCAATCCTATAGGACTGTAACAAACAAAGAAGCAATTCTTTTTCTTAATTTTATTTTTTTCTTATTCCAGTTTTATTGAGATATAATTGACATATAACACTGTATAAGTAAAAAATATGGAATGCTTCACAAATTTGAGGGTAATCCTTGAGCAGGGGCCATGCTGATCTTCTCTGTATCATTCCAATTTTTAGTATATGTGCTGCCAAAGCAAGCACCAAAGAAGTAATTAGAACAAGCTATCCTACCAGCTATCCTACTCCTCAAGACACTAGAAAAAGAAGAGCAAATTAAGTCTAAAGTTAGCAGAAGGAAGTAAATAAGAAAGATTAGTGCAGAAATAGAAACTTAAAAAAAGAGAACAGATCAATGAAACTAAGAGTTGTTTTTTTGAAAAGATAAGCAAAATTGACATAATGTTACCTAGACTTACTAAGAAAAAAGAAATGAAGACTTAAATAGATAAAATCATAAATGAAAGAGGAAACATTACAACTGACACCATACAAATACAAAGGATTGTAAAAGAGTACTATAAAATTTATACATCAACGAAGTGGACAACATAGAAGAAATGGATAAATTCCTAGAAACAGAAAACCCACCAAGTCTAACTCATGAAGAAATAGAAAATCTGAACAGAATAATTACGAGTAAGAAGACTGATTCAGTAATCAAAACTTCCCAATAAAGAAAAGTCCAGGACTAGAGGGTTTTACTGGTAAATTCTACCAAACATTTAAAGAAGATTAATACCAATCCTTCTCAGACCCTTCCAGAAAATAGAAGAGGGAAGAATACTTCCAAACTCATTTTATGAGGCCAGCATTACCCTGATACCAAAGCCAGATAAGGACACAACAAGAAAATAAAATTTCAGGTTAATATCCCTAATAGATATAGATGTAAAGATTCTCAACAAAATATTAATGAACTGAATTCAACAGTACATTAAAGGATCATGCACCTTGATCAAATGGGATTTATTTCTGGGATGCATTATGATTCAACATCACACATTATAAACGTGACAGACCACATTAAGAAAATAAATAATAAAAACTAATGGTCATTTCAATTGTTGCAGAGGAAGCATTTCACAAAATTCAACAACTTTTGTGGTAAGAACTCTACACAAACTGGGCATAGAGGGAATGTACCTCAACATAATAAACACCATCTGTGACAAACCCACAACTAACATCACAGTCAATGGTGAAATGCTGAAAGCTTTTCCTCTAAGATCAGGAACAAGACAAGGATGTCCACCTTCATCACTTTTATTCAACATAGTGCTGGAATTCCTAGCCAGAGCAATTAGGAAAGAAAAATAAATAAAAGGTAACTGAATCAGAAAGGAAGAATAAATTGTCTCTGTTTGCAGGTAACATAGTATTATATATAGAAAACCCTTACATCTCCACCAAAAAACTGTTAGGACTAATCAACAATTTCAGTAAAGTTGCAGTATATAAAATCAATATATATCAGTGGGGGAATAGGGCAAGATGGCGGAAGAGTAAGATGCGGGGATCACCTTCCTTCCCACAGATACATTAGAAATACATCGACACGTGGAACTGCTCCTACAGAACACCCACTGAACGCTGGCAGAAGACGTCAGACCTCCCAAAAGGCAAGAAACCCCCCACGTACCTGGGTAGGGCAAAAGAAAAAAGAAATAACAGAGACAAAAGAATAGGGACGGGACCTGCACCAGTGGGAGGGAGCCGTGAAGGAGGAAAGGTTTCCACACACTAGGAAGCCCCTTCGCGGGCGGAGACTGCGGGTGGCAGAGGGGGGAAGCTTCGGAGCCACGGAGGAGAGCACAGCCACAGGGGTGTGGAGGGCAAAGCGGAGAGATTCCCGCACAGAGGATCGGCGCCGAGCAGCACTCACCAGCCCGAGAGGCTTGTCTGCTCACCCGCCTGGGCGGGCGGGGGTGGGAGCTGAGGCTCGGGCTTCGGTCGGATCGCAGGGAGAGGACTGGGGTTGGCTGCTTGAACACAGCCTGAAGGGGTTAGCGCACCACAGCTAGACGGGAGGGAGTCCGGGAAAAAGTCTGCAGCTGCCGAAGAGGCAAGAGACTTTTTCTTGCCTCTTTGTTTCCTGGTGCGCGAAGAGAGGGGATTCAGAGCGCCGCCTAAACGAACTCCAGAGACGGGCGCGAGCCGCGGCTATCAGCGCGGACCCCAGAGACGGGCATGAGACGCTAAGGCTGCTGCTGCCGCCACCAAAAAGCCTGTGTGCGAGCGCAGGTCACGCTCCACACCTCCCCTCCCAGGAGCCTGTGCAGCCTGCCACGGCCAGGCTCCCGTGATCCGGGGACAACTTCCCCGGGAGAACGCACGGTGCGCCTCGGGCTGGTGCAACGTCACGCCGGCCTCTGCCGCCGCAGGCTCGCCCCGCATCCGTATCCTTCCCTCCCCCCCCCCCCGCCCGAGTGAGCCAGAGCCCCCGAAGCAGCTGCTCCTTTAACCCCGTTCTGTCTGGGCGGGGAACAGATGCCCTCAGGCGACCTACACGCAGAGACAGGTCCAAATCCAAAGCTGAACCCCGGGAGCTGTGCGAACAAAGAAGAGAAAGGGAAATCTCTCCCAGCAGCCTCAGAAGCAGCGGATTAAAACTCCACAAACAACTTGATGTGCCTGCATCTGTTGAATACCTGAATAGACAACGAATCATCCCAAATTCAGGAGGTGGACTTTGGGAGCAGGATATATTAATTTTTCCCCTTTTCCTTTTTTTGTGAGTGTATATGTGTATGCTTCTGGGTGAGATTTTGTCTGTATAGCTTTGCTTTATAATAGCTTTATTTTATTTCATTTTATTTTATCCTCTTTCTATTTTTTCTCCCTTTTACTCTGAGCCATGTGGATGAAAGGCTCTTGGTGCTCCAGCCAGGCATCAGGGCTGTGCCTCTGAGGTGGGAGAGCCAACTTCAGGACACTGGTCCACAAGAGACCTCCCAGCTCCAAGTAATACCAAACGGCGAAAATCTCTCACAGATCTCCATCTCAACATCAAGACCCAGCTTCACTCAACGACCAGCAAGCTACAGTGCTGGACACCCTATGCCAAACAACTAGCAAGACAGGAACACAGCCCCATCCATTAGCAGAGAGGCTGCCTAAAATCATAATAAGGCCACAGACACCCCAAAACACACCACCAGACGTGGACGTGCCCACCAGAAAGACAAGATCCAGCCTCATCCACCAGAACACAGGCACTAGTTCCCTCCACCAGGAAGCCTACACAACCCACTGACCCAACATTAGCCACTGGGGACAGATACCAAAAACAACGGGAACTACAAACCTGCAGCCTGTGAAAAGGAGACCTCAAACACAGTAAGGTAAGCAAAATGAGAAGACAGAAAAACACACAGCAGATGAAGGAGCAGGGTCAAAACACACCAGACCTAACAAATGAAGAGGAAATAGGTAGTCTACCTGAAAAAGAATTCAGAATAATGATAGTAAGAATGATCCAAAATCTTGGAAATAGAATAGACAAAATGCAAGAAACATTTAACAAGGACGTACAAGAACTAAAGAGGAACCAAGCAATGATGAAAAACACAATAAATGAAATTTAAAACACTCTAGATGGAATCAATAGCAGAATAACTGAGGCAGAAGAACGGATAAGTGACCTGGAAGATAAAATGGTGGAAATAACTACTGCAGACCAGAATAAAGAAAAAAGAATGAAAAGAACTGAGGACAGTCTCAGAGACCTCTGGGACAACATTAAACACACCAACATTCGAATTACAGGGGTCCCAGAAGAAGAAGAGAAAAAGAAAGGGACTGAGAAAATATTTGAAGAGATTATAGTTGAAAACTTCCCTAATATGGGAAAGGAAATAGTTAATCAAGTCCCGGAAGCACAGAGAGTCCCATACAGGATAAATCCAAGGAGAAACACGCCAAGACACATATTAATCAAACTGTCAAAAATTAAATACAAAGAAAAAATATTAAAAGCAGCAAGGGAAAAGCAACAAATAACACACAAGGGAATCCCCATCAGGTTAACAGCTGATCTTTCAGCAGAAACTCTGCAAGCCAGAAGGGAGTGGCAGGATATACTTAAAGTGATGAAGGAGAAAAACCTACAACCAAGGTTACTCTACCCAGCAAGGATCTCATTCAGATTTGATGGAGAAATTAAAACCTTTACAGACAAGCAAAAGCTGAGAGAGTTCAGCACCACCAAACCAGCCTTACAACAAATGCTAAAGGAACTTCTCTAGGCAAGAAACACAAGAGAAGGAAAACACCTACAATAACAAACCCAAAACATTTAAGAAAATGGGAATAGGAACATACATATCGATAATTACCTTAAATGTAAATGGATTAAATGCTCCCACCAAAAGACACAGACTGGCTGAATGGATACAAAAACAAGACCCATATATATGCTGTCTACAAGAGACCCACTTCAGACCTAGAGACACATACAGACTGAAAGTGAGGGGATGGAAAAAGATATTCCATGCAAATGGAAATCAAAAGAAAGCTGGAGTAGCAATTCTCATATCAGACAAAATAGACTTTAAAATAAAGACAATTACAAGAGACAAAGACGGACACTATATAATGATCAAGGGATCGATCCAAGAGGAAGGTATAACAATTGTAAATATTTATGCACCCAACATAGGAGCACCTCAATACATAAGGCAAATACTAACAGCCATAAAAGGGGAAATCGACAGCAACACAATCATAGTAGGGGACTTTAACACCCCACTTTCACCAATGGACAGATCATCCAAAATGAAAATAAATAAGGAAACACAAGCTTTAAATGATACATTAAACAAGATGGACTTAATTGATATTTATAGGACATTCCACCCCAAAACAACAGAATACACATTTTTCTCAAGTGCTCATGGAATATTCTCCAGGATAGATCATATCTTGGGGTCACAAATCAAGCCTTGGTAAATTTAAGAAAATTGAAATCGTATCAAGTATCTTTTCCGACCACAACGCTATGAGACTAGATATCAATTACAGGAAAAGATCTGTAAAAAATACAAACACATGGAGGCTACACAATACACTACTTAATAACGAAGTGATCACTGAAGAAATCAAAGGGGAAATCAAAAAATACCTAGAAACAAATGACACTGGAGACACGATGACACAAAACCTATGGGATGCAGCAAAAGCAGTGCTAAGAGGGATAGCAATACAAGCCTACCTCAAGAAACAGGAAACATCTCGAATAAACAACCTAACCTTGCACCTAAAGCAAGTAGAGAAAGAAGAACAAAAAAACCCCAAAGCTAGCAGAAGGAAAGAAATCATAAAGATCAGATCAGAAATAAATGAAAAAGAAGTGAAGGAGACAATAGCGAAGATCAATAAAACTAAAAGCTGGTTCTTTGAGAAGATAAACAAAATTGATAAACCATTAGCCAGACTCATCAAGAGAAAAAGGGAGAAGACTCAAATCAATAAAATTAGAAATGAAAAAGGAGAAGTAACCACGGACACTGCAGAAATACAAACGATCGTGAGAGTACTACAAGCAACTCTATGCCAATAAAATGGACAACCTGGACGAAATGGACAGATTCTTAGAAATGCACAACCTGCCGAGACTGAACCAGGAAGAAATAGAAAATATGAACAGACCAATCACAAGCACTGAAATTGAAACTGTGATTAAAAATCTTCCAACACACAAAAGCCCAGGACCAGATGGCTTCACAGGCGAATTCTATCAAACATTTAGAGAAGAGCTAACACCTATCCTTCTCAAACTCTTCCAAAATATTGCAGAGGGAGGAACACTCCCCAACTCATTCTACGAGGCCACCATCACCCTGATACCAAAACCAGACAAAGATGTCACAAAGAAAGAAAACTACAGGCCAATATCACTGATGAACATAGATGCAAAAGTCCTCAACAAAATACTAGCAAACAGAATCCAACAGCACATTAAAAGGATCATACATCATGATCAAGTGGGGTTTATTCCAGGAATGCAAGGATTCTTCAATATACGCAAATCAATCAATGTGATACATCATATTAACAAACTGAAGGATATAAACCATATGATCATCTCAATAGATGCAGAGAAAGCTTTCGACAAAATTCAACACCCATTTATGATAAAAGCCCTGCAGAAAGTAGGCATAGAGGGAACTTTCCTCAACATAATAAAGGCCATATATGACAAACCCACAGCTAACATTGTCCTCAATGGTGAAAAACTGAAACCATTTCCACTAAGATCAGGAACAAGACAAGGTTGCCCACTCTCACCACTATTATTCAACATAGTTTTGGAAGTGTTAGCCACAGCAATCAGAGAAGAAAAAGAAATAAAAGGAATCCAAATCAGAAAAGAAGAAGTAAAGCTGTCACTGTTTGCAGATGACATGATACTATACATAGAGAATCCTAAAGATGCTACCAGAAAACTACTAGAGCTAATCAATGAATTTGGTAAAGTAGCAGGATACAAAATTAATGCACAGAAATCTCTGGCATTTCTATACACTAATGATGAAAAATCTGAAAGTGAAATTAAGAAAACACTCCCATTTACCATTGCAACAAAAAGAATAAAATATCTAGGAATAAACCTACCTAAGGAGACAAAAGACCTGTATGCAGAAAATTATAAGACACTGATGAAAGAAATTAAAGATGATACAAATAGATGGAGAGATATACCATGTTCTTGGATTGGAAGAATCAACATTGTGAAAATGACTCTACTACCCAAAGCAATCTACAGATTCAATGAAATCCCTATCAAACTACCACTGGCATTTTTCACAGAACTAGAACAAAAAATTTCACAATTTGTATGGAAACACAAAAGACCCCGAATAGCCAAAGCAATCTTGTGAACGAAAAATGGAGCTGGAGGAATCAGGCTCCCTGAGTTCAGACTATATTTCAAAGCTACAGTAATCAAGACAGTTTGGTACTGGCACAAAAACAGAAATATAGATCAATGGAACAGGATAGAAAGCCCAGAGATAAACCCACGCACATATGGTCACCTTATCTTTGATAAAGAAGGCAAGCATATACAGTGGAGAAAAGACAGCCTCTTCAATAAGTGGCGCTGGGAAAATTGGACAGATACATGTAAAAGTATGAAATTAGAACACTCCTTGACACCATACACAAAAATAAACTCAAAATGGATTGAAGACCTAAGTGTAAGGCCAGACACTATCAAACTCTTAGAGGAAAACATAGGCAGAACACTCTATGACATAAATCACAGCAAGATCCTTTTTGACCCAGCTCCTAGAGAAATGGAAATAAAAACACAAATAAACAAATGGGACCTAATGAAACTTAAAAGCTTTTGCACAGCAAAGGAAACCATAAACAAGACAAAAAGACAACCCTCAGAATGGGAGAAAATATTTGCAAATGAAGCAACTGACAAAGGATTAATCTCCAAGATTTACAAGCAGCTCATGCAGCTCAATAACAAAAAAACAAACAACCCAATCCAAAAATGGGCAGAAGACCTAAATAGACATTTCTCCAAAGAAGATATACAGATTGCCAACAGACACATGAAAGAATGCTCAACATCATTAATCATTAGAGAAATGCAAATCAAAACTACAATGAGATATCATCTCACACCGGTCAGAATGGCCATCATCAAAAAATCTAGAAACAATAAATGCTGGAGAGGGTGTGGAGAAAAGGGAACCCTCTTGCACTGTTGGTGGGAATGTACACTGATACAGCCACTATGGAGAACAGTATGGAGGTTCCTTAAAAAACTAAAAATAGAACTCCCATACGACCCAGCAATCCCACTACTGGGCATATACCCTGAGAAAAGCATAATTCAAAAAGAGTCATGTACCAAAATGTTCAATGCAGCTCTATTTACAATAGCCAGGACATGGAAGCACCCTAAGTGTCCATCATCGGATGAATGGATAAAGAAGATGTGGCACATACATACAATGGAATATTACTCAGCCATAAAAAGAAAGGAAATGGAGGTATTTGTAGTGAGATGGATGGAGTTAGAGTCTGTCATACAGAGTGAAGTAAGTCAGAAAGAGAAAAACAAATACAGTATGCTAACACATATATATGGAATCTAAGGGAAAATAAAGGTCATGAAGAACCTAGTGGCAAGACGGGAATAAAGACACAGACCTATACTAGAGAATGGACTTGAGGATATGGGGAGGGGGAGGGGTGAGATGTGACAGGGTGAGAGAGTGGCATAGACATATATACACTACCAAATGTAAAATAGATAGCTAGTGGGAAGCAACCGCATAGCACAGGGAGATCAGCTCAGTGCTTTGTGACCACCTAGAGGGGTGGGATAGGGAGGATGGGAGGGAGGGAGATGTAAGAGGGAAGAAATATGGGAACGTATGTATATGTATAACTGATTCACTTTGTTATAAAGCAGAAACTAACACACCATTGTAAAGCAATTATACTCCAATAAAGATGTTTAAAAAAAAAAATATCAGTGGGGTTCTTATACATTAACAACAAACTATGCAAAAAATAAATTATAAATTAGGAAAACAAACCCATTTACAATAATATCAAAAAGAATAAAGTTCTTAGGCGTATATTTAACCAAGAAGGTGAGACATCTGTATGCTGAAAACTATGAATCATTAATGAAAGAAACTGAGGAGGACTCAAATAAATAGAAAGGTATTCCATGTTCATTTACTGGAAGAATTAATATTGTTAAAATGTCTATATTACCCAAAGCAATCTACAAATTTAATGCAATCCCTATCAAAATCCCAGTGGTATTTTTCAGAGAAAGAGTCCAGAAATAAACCCACACATACATGGTCAATTAATTTCAACAAAGGAGCCAAGAATATACAATGAGGAATTGGGAGTCTCTTCAATAAATAGTACTGGAATAACTGGAAACCCGTATGCAAATGCATGAAATTGGACCACTATCTTACACCAATCACAAAAATTAACTTGAAATGTATTAGACTTAAATATAAGACCTGAAACCGTAAAATTCCTGGAAGAAAACTGGAGGTAATCTCCTTGACTTTGGTCTTGGCAATGATATTTTGCCTTTGCCAAAGCAAAGGCAACAAAAGCAAAAATAAACAAGGAGGACTACCTCAGACTAAAAATCTCCTGCAGAGTAAAGGAAACCATCAACAAAATGAAAAAGTACCCTATGGAATAAAAGATAATATTTGCAAACCACATACTAGACAATGGGATGATATCCAAAATATTTGAGGAACTCATGTAACTCAACAGCTGAAAAAACAACCCTAATAAAAAAATGAGCAAAAGACCTAAATAGACATTTTTTCCAAAGAAAACATACAAATGATAAACAGGTACTTGAAAGGGTGTTCAGCATCACTAATCATCAGGGAAATGCAAATCAAAACCACAGTGAGCTATCACCTCACATCTGTTAGGATGTCTGTTATCAAAAGGACAAGAGAGAGCAAATGCTGGTGAGAATGTGGAGAAAAAGGAATATTTGTACACTGTTGGTGGGAATGTAGCACTATGGAATATACTATGGTGGTTCCTCAAAACTTAAAAATTCAACTCTCAGATGATCCAGCAATTCTACTTCTAAGTATATAACCAAAAGACATGAAATCATTATCTTGAAGAGATATCTGTACTCCCATTATTCACAATAGCCACAGTATGGAACCAATCCAGGTTTCCATCAATAGATGGAAGGATAAAAAATCATCACACACACACACACACACACACACACAGTATGGAACATTATTCAGCCTTAAAAAAAAAAAAAGGTAAATCCTATTATTTGTGACAACATGGTAAAGAATGAACTTGAAAGCCATTATGCAAAGTGAAATAAGTCAAATGGAGGAGGACAAATACCACATGGTACCACTTATTTGTGGAATCTAAAAAAAAAAAAGTCAAATTCATAGAAACAAACAGAGGGTAGAAAAGTGGTTGCCAGGCCATCACATTGTACATTTTGAATATCTTAGTTTTCTTTGCCAATTTTACCTCAATAAAGCTGGCGGGGGCTGGGGGGGGGGGAGTCAAAGCACATCATGCAACACACACACTCACATACAAAAGAATATATAAGAAAATTAATGAGTTAAAATCTGATTATGAGAGTAAAAACAAGATTGGAGGTTTGAAGGGGATAAATTCAGGGGATTCAGAACATTGGACTCAAAGTGTCCTTAGATAGTAGAATGAGGAGAGTAGTTCTGTTTCAACAAATTTCCTGTTTTATGGTCTACATATTTTCAGTGGTGGCACAGACAACAGAGTTTTCAGGGATCATATACACAGCAGTCACTGTGACCACTGCACAAGTGTATCCTTGGGAAACCAGAATCATGTCCAATGTTATATGATTGTAGAGGACCCTTCACTGGAGTACCTGTAGTTCTCTGGTGATGATATTTGTTGGTTTGGTAAAATAGTCCAGAGTCCTGGTTATTTCCTAGAGCAGAGCATGTAAATTGCAGTAGTTCCAGTGAACTTCCTTTGCGGTCCATATGTCAGCAGCAACAGGCACAAAGATTACCCATAAATGATCTACTGTGAGAGTCAAACATTTTAGCTTTATTCAAATTTCTTAGCTTCTTGTTCTAAGTCTTTTTGGGTACTCTGTGAGAAAGGACGTTCATGGACTCCTTTTAGTGCTAGAATTTTACACCTAAGCTTGTAGCTGTAACACCTTGTTACAGACCTTTTGCTTCACCTAGTGTCTGAAAAATTTAAATCAGAGTTCATACAGTAAAGTGAGAAAAGAAGATAGTCTAGTTAAAGATTTGATAAGGGCTAATTAGAATATCTAGATAACAGTATCCAATCCAGTTAGCAGGCAGATACTAATAGGCACATTTGCCATAAATAAAATATGTCTCACTGTGTGCCATTCAGGAGATGATTGTCCTATGGGTTTGTATTTTAGAATTTGTACGAAACATTTTGATGAAGATGTTGTCTCAACTCCCAATCTTATAGGAAATCCTTCTCTTTTTTGTTTGCTTTTTACTGTTGTTGTTTTTTGTGGGTCAGGGCATGTAAGTCAGATACAGACCAAGGCTTAAACATAACTAGAGGAGAAGGTGACTGAGTCATTTAACTTCCCTCCCCCTGAATCTGAATACTAGGGGAGCAAAACCAAAGTCTTAAGTAATTTTAGGAAATTCGGGAGTGGGAAAAATAAGAACAGGTTTGGGGAGGGGTGTGTAAATACAAAGAGGGTTAGGACATGGTGACAGAGGAGACAGGAACATATTTGGAGGAGTAGTGTGATAAGGAGAGGGAACACAGGGAACACAGGGAAATGGGAGTGTCTTTGAGGTTGGAATCGATGTGGGATTAACAGTTGAGGATGTGAATGTTGACATATTAAGTAGCTTCAGATAAAGTAGGCTGAGATTGTTGGATGGCCTGATTAAGATTAGACTGAGAAAGGTGTTTTTCTTCTTTATACCAGGAGAAAAAAGCAAACTTTTTTTAGAAGAGATTTTGGAACACTGATATTCAAGGGCCCTCTAGAAATGAACCAATTTGGAGGGGCTCCAAGAACTCTTGCTCTCATAAACAATGCTGCTATGAGCATTCTCTACTTCTCTTTCTGTGGATAAGTCAAAGTTTCTCAAAATGACATATCTAGACTAGAAATTCAGAGTCATGGGAACCGGGGCCTTTAACTTTACTAGATATTGTAGGTATATTTTGAAAGTGATTGTACCAGTTTTATTTTTACCATAGTAAGATTTATGCTTGGTTCAGATCTTCACAACATTTAGTTTTGTGAAACATATATTTACTCAAACTGAGGATTTGGGATGTAAGATGGTCTCTCATTCCTTGTGGTTTTATTTTTATTTCCCAAAGAGGTTGAGCATTTTTTTCCTCAGATACTTTCTTAATAATATTGCCTATTTTATATTTTCTACAGGATCATTTATAATTTCCTTATACCTTTGTAGGAATTCTTTAAATACTATAGATGTGAAACTTTCACTGGTTATAAGTATTGAAAATGTCTTCTCCCAGTCAACAAATTATCATTTTGCCTGTTAAAATACTGAATTTTGAAGAGTAAGGTAGACTCATGTGTTCAGTTTTTCATTTTATAATTTGTGCCTGTTTAAATAATCTTTGCCTACTTACAGGTTGTAGAGATATTTTTTCTATATTTTCTTAAACTTAAAAAAGTGCTTTTGATTCTAAAACCACTGTGTTCTTTTGAACTGACTTTAGAAGTAAGAATATTGGAATTCTATTGGAATCTAAATTTCAATCTGCAATATTAGGTGGGGGCTCCAGAACTCATCCTCCATTTTAACAAGACTTCTCCAACAGTGCCATCCCTCAACATCTGCAGCCTTAGGACCTCAGGATTTACTCTGTCATTCTTCCTTGCCCTGTACCGCAAGAAAGGCAGGATCACAGGCCATACTTTACTTGCTGGACTATAGTCCTCATATGATCCTATACATACTCTTCCTTCTGACCCTATCTGCCACACCTCTCCATTTCCTTAACTTTCATTGTGCTAGGTTAAATTTAAGATTCCTAACAGAAGCCTTCTTAATCTGTAGACTCTTCTGTGAGTATTTCCTTTGTAGTCTTTTTTTAGCTGCAATTTCAGTCATAAGCATTCTACTTTCTCTGACTACTCCCTGTAATCATCTACAACTCACCCAATCTCTCCTCCTCCTTTCTTGAATATTTTATTTCCTGAGTCCCTATCTCCCTCTCCAACAATACTCCAGTTATTATTCTTGATATCCATGTAAATGATACTTGCAATATCCTTTCTGTTGCATGATCTAATTTCATCCAAAGACCTTGCCCTCAATCCTACCTCAGTCAGTCCATTATCAAACCAAAACTTTCCCAAATCACACTCTATTACTCCATTGACAGCAAATCTTTAATTCAGTGGAAGTTTAAATCCAGTAATGCAAACACTTTTTATTCACCTCTCATCCCCCTCCCCATGAACTTTACTCCCTTTTAGCTAACGTTATTCTGTTGCCAATCATTTTGAACATTCTACTGCATATACTCTTCACTCCCTTGCTTCTCTATCCTTTTGCACTATTTGTTTCTGCCACACAACCTAGTTATATCTAATGACTTACCCCATTCTTGTTTCAGTCAGCTAAACTTTTCCCCAAAATAATGCACAATCATGTTACTAGTCTCATTTTAAATTAGTAATTAATCACCAAAAGAGGATTTTGATGCTTAGTCCATTGTCTTTTCTGTGAAATAGGATTTCATATTTTCTGGTCATCTCTAAAAGCTACAATCTCCTTCCCCATCCTCATTATAAGTTGACACTATTTTATTCTAATTCAGAGAGAAAACTGAAGCAATTAAGAGAATTTCCACTTCCAGCAGGTCTTCCTATTATGATCCACTTGCTTGCTTGCTGCAAGTAATAAATCCTTCCTTCTCCTGATCTTTGGCTTGGTAGTGTCTTTTGGCTCAACACTCACCAAAAGGCAGCCCCAGTTTTGGGGTAACACTATCACTCTGTTTTTCTCTTTCCCCTTACAGCTATACTCTTTGGGGAAAAAAAATGTTTAAACTCACTGTCTCTAATTTCTCTTCTCCATTCTCTATTGAACCCCTTTAAATAAAGTAGTTCTTTAAGATATCTTGTCTCAACTATCACAATAGCATTTGACATAGTTGCTTATTTGCAGGACTTTTCTCCCTGAAAGGAAAAACTCTATTTCCTACTCTGCTTCCTATAACTACCACACTCAATACTTCTGACACTTTACTTCTGAAACTGTAGGCAGAGTACGGGGTCCCCAGAGGAAAAGAACTAGACTGGGCTTCTCTGTTTTTTGGCATAAAATAAGCCATTTTGGCCTAAGCCATTTTGTGATCTAAGCTTGGCCACAATGTTTGTCCTTGAACAGGCCTCAGTAATTACTGATCTTAAGGGAGGGAATGCAGAAACAAGGGAGGAGCAGTCAGGAAACAATAGTGCAGTCTTGAGGCAGTGTCCTGGTTCCTCAAGGGATATACATAATAATATGTCTTTGAGTTCTGCAGGAACTAAGGCCCCCATCCAGGTGGAGGATGGAATTATGATGTTGACCCTCCTGACTTCAATCAACCAAAGCTTGGACTCTGTCAACCCCTGATTCTATGCTGAATTCTCCCCTGCTCAAGCCCCCTCATGAATAAGCATTTATCATTAGCTTAAAACTTCCCCAATTTTGTTGATGGGGAGACACTGCTTTGGGAGAGATTTCTGGTGTTCTCCTTACTTGCTGCAAGTAATAAATCCTTCCTTCTCCTGATCTGTGGCTTGGTTGTGTCTATTGGCTCGACACCCACCAAGAGGTGAACCCAGTTTTGGGGTAACAAAACCAGATAGGTGGGGTTTTCCACACCAAGCAATTCTCCAACTTTTGGAATACCTCAACTAGGTGTCCTATAATGTAACTCAATTCGGACACTAACTGCTGGAGTTAGTTAAGACTGTTCCCCGCTTCAGACATGAATTGCAAGTCTGGGTTGTCACCTGTGCTTCTGACTAACTGGCTATAAATTAGAAGTTTCTACAAATCCTTCATTAGGTTCAATAATTTCCTAGGGCAGCTCACAGAACTCAGGAAAATGGTTTACTTACTAGATTAGCAGTTTATTAAAAAAGGATACAACCCAGGAATAGCCAGATAGAAGAGAAGCATGAGGCAGAATATGTGGCAAGGGGTGCAGAGCTTCCAAACTCTCTCCAGGTACGCCGCTCTCCCAGCACTTCCTTGTGTTCGGCAACCTGGAATTCTTTGAACCCCTTTCGTTAGTGATTTTCATGGAGGCTTCATTACATAAGCATGATTGATTAAATCACTGTCATTGGTGATTTATTCAACCTCTAGCCCCTCTTCCCTCCTTGGAATTAGGAGATAGGGCTGGAAGTTCCAACTCTCTAATTACACAGTTACTTCCCCTGGCAATAAGCTCCCATCCCTGGGGCTTTCCAAAGTCACTTCATTAACATAAACGCAGGTGTGGTTGAAAGGATCTTGTTATGAATAAAAAAAGACTATCCTTTCACCTTTATTGCTGTTATCACTTAGGACATGTCAAGGCTTTTAGGAGCTTTATGTCAGGTATAGAGACAAAGACCAAATATATATTTCTTATTATAAATCACAGTGTCACACTCCCTAAACCCATTCACCCATTTTCAGCACCTTTTTTTCTCCCCCTTTTTTTCCCAACACTCCTCTTAGCACAACATTTTCATCAGCAGCATCAGAATTTGGCTATTTCCTGAATGTGCCATGACTGCTTATAGCTCTCGGGCTATGGTCAACTTATTGAACAGGATTGAAAAGTCTTTTCCCCTCTTTTGAAACCTGTGGGGTACTCTTTGATACAAAAGCCTTTCCATGTGCCCTATTTCTAGATTGTAGGAAAAAGGCTTCAGCCTCCTAGACCTTCCCTGAGTTCCAAAGGGCAGATTCAAACAGTTACTAATTAGGGAAGTGAGGGAGTGCAGAAGCAAAAGAAGAGCAGTCAATAAACAAGAGGGCAGCAATAAAGCAGAGTCCTAGTTCCTCCTCAAAGGATATACAAACTATGTATCTGAGTTCTTCTACAGGAACTAAGGTTCCCACCCAGGTGAAGGATGGCTTGCACAAGATTCCTGAAATACCGCTCTCTTACCACACCACCAATCAATCAGAAGAAAGTCACACACCCTGCAACCCTTACCCCAAATTTTGCCTTTAAAAACTCTTCCCTGAAAACCATCAGGGAGTTTGGGTCTTTTGATCATGAGCTGCCTGTTCTCTTTGCTTGGCCCTTTCAATAAACCTTTCTCTGCTCTAAATGCCAACGTTTGTTTGTTTGGCCTCACTGTGCATCAGGCACATGAACTTAGGTTCAACAACACTTTTCTGACTTTTCATATCCTACCAAACCTTCAAAATACTCATTAAATAGGACCTCTGTGAAGAATTTTCTGTTTTCTCTAAGTAAACTCATAATTTCACTGTTAAAGTATTTGTAGTAGCCAGATTTGTATAATAATTATTGAATATACTTGTTTCCTTTCATAGTTTCTTGAGCCATTGTATTATTAATTTTGACACCTTAATTACTTAGACCAATACTCAGGTCATTTATGTGCTTAGCAAATGTTTTGGATTGAATTTAGAATTGGGTGAGGGAGATAGAAGCTTTTCTAGTAACATCCTTGTTTTGTATAGTTTCTTAGGGAGGATCTTGGTCCATGAAATATGATTGCTAATTTCACTCCTAGACGTGTATTTAGATCAAAATCCAGATCAAACAGATGAGTAAAATACATCTTGCTAGACACAGTGACATATTCATTATTATTTATCCAAATTGTTAGACTAATTGTTAGACTAAAAAGGAAATGTGCATACATCTGAAACTTATATAATAAAAAAAGTTTGTGCAAAAAAACCAAAAAGGAAATGTGCATGTCTTTTGGTGAATATTTTGTATCAGTGACATAACATTTTCCTCAGGTAAGACCTGGATCAGTACTTATTAGTTGAAGATATATGTAAAGTTTTTTCAACTTTGAAAATAAAAACTTTTCAGTTCAAAAGCTGGTCTTTTCTTTGTTCCTTTAAAATATATATACATATATTGGGTTGGCCAAAAAATTCGTTCAGGTATTTCCATAACATCTTACGGAAAACCCAAATGAACTTTTTGGCCAACTCAATATATATATGCATATATATATGAGGATTATACTGGCACATGAATATGGAAAGCATTATATGTGTGGCTTATTAGAAATCCAAATTTTTATATAAAATTAATGATATGAGCATATTCTCATAGCTCCCTCCATCAACTCACACAGTTTAGAAGCTAAGACATCCTTTTTTACATTAATTGAAGACTTTTCATTTCCCACAGCACCATTTTCTCTAGTACAGTAGCCAAAAAGAAAGCTTCTGACAAAAATCCAGATTCTTAGTATATAGTACTACAGAGGAAGAAGAAAATTCTTATATCTTAATAATGGCAGATGAAAAGAAACTCAGGGGCCACCATTTCTCAAATATAAAATTCACGATTTTCACACCTACCAATCTAAGAACTAATAGGACCACAAGTAGAGAATGGATCTGGCTAATATTTCTGAGTGTATCTGCTACAGCCTGAACGTTTGTGTCTCCCCAAAATTATTATGTTAAAGTCATCCCCCTAAGATTATGGTATTGGGAGGTGAGACCTTCAGGAGGTGATTAGGTCATGAGGGTGGAGCCCTCATGAATGGGATCAGTGTTTTTATAAAACAGACCCCACAGTGGTCCCTTACATGGTGGAAGAAAGCAACAAGCCACTGGCTATGAACCAGGAAGAGGACTCTCACCAGAATGTGACCATATCAGAGCCCTGACCTTGGACTTCCGAGCCTCCAGAAATGTGGGAAGTAAATTTCTGCTGTTTATAAGCTACTCAGTCTATGGTATTTGTGATAGCCAGAATGGGCTAAGACAGTCTCTGTTTATAACTGCAGACTTTCCAAGTATTAAGTCTCTACCTCATTACTAAATTTAGGGATAGTATCACTCCTTCTCTGGCATCCAACTTCCTGGGCGGGAAAAAAAATAATACTACCCACAGCTTTCTGCAGTCATATGTCATTTTCTGACTTGATCAAATATTAAGGACAAGCTTATCATTCTGGTATCATTCCATACGGCCTATGCATAACCCATCCAAATCAAGTAAGCTATAGACTGGACAGTGCCTTTCTTTGTACAATTGACATGACTTTGATATTTTGCTCCTGCCCTCTTTATTGCTATGTTTAAGATCCAGCTCCAACACTTTCATTTCCATGCATAAGCTTTTGATCTCCTCTTAGAACCTGATAGCTCCAGCACAGATCTTCTCAAACTTAATGTGCCTAGCGTTTAACCATGGATATTGTTAAAATGCAAATATTGATTAACTAGGTTTGAGGTAGACCTTGAGATTCTTCATTTCTAACCAGTTACCAAGGGACACCCACACTCTTGGTTTGAAGACAACACTGAGTACAGCAGGGTTCTAGTAGATTTTCTATGATCCCTTAAAAAAACAAAAACCCCCCAAAACTGCACACATTATTCTTTATATCTCTTATGTTTATCTTATCCATCCTACTTATTTGCAAGCTTCTTGAGGCGAATGAAATGGCCATTTATATTTGTGTGTGTACCTGTGTGTTTTCTTTTTGCTCCTCTAAATTCTTAGAAGTATTTCAATTTTAGTAGTTCCTCACTAAATATCATTTGCAGATTGAATGGATATTTCAGTAGTGTGAATGACTGGGAAAGCCTCAAAATAGTCAACCAACTATCTCATATTTGTAGGTTTTATGTGGCTCTGTATGATTTGGGAGAGAGTAGCAATTTATGTTTGTGGAAGGATGGAAGTTAATGAAATCAATTTAGTTTGAAAAGTATAGTGTGTCTGAGGGGAAGAAAAACAACAGAAGAAGAGCAGAATAGACAGTGCATGTGGACAGGCATAGCTTTACAATTTGGATTTGACTATATGAAATCAAAATAGAAAAGCAAAAAAAATAAGAAAAATATTTGGTTTTGGTAACTCCAGACTTGTGATAGACTTGAGAATTTTGTAAAAGCTATCATGTGTAACCAACTCTAATCAAGAGGAATGAGTGGCCCTACTCAGAGAATAATTTCTAGGGAAAATTTTTTTAACCTCCTAATGAAATAAACATTTATATCCACATATATAGTAATTTAAAACAAAAGAGGCAGACATAGTGAATTAATGATGTAGACATTAACTTGAATGTAAGCATCTAAGTACACTAAAGAACTGAATAGCTCTTAACCTGAAAGCTAAAGGGAAATGACTTCTTAAAAATATGAAGGACCTGCTAAGATAAGTCATTTATTTTTCATGGACTGTTGGTGCCAAAACATAAATACTGAGATCATCTCAACCTGCACGGGGCCTTTGTACTCTATGCCTATGCATGAGTCCCTATCAGAGGACTGCCAAGCCTCATATAAAACTGCAATGACTTTCAAGGCCACTCAGGCCATTCCATCTACTCAAAAATGAAATTAGGCTTCTTTTTATAGGCTTGAGCCACCTAAATTTGACCTCTATCTAGAACATTTTTATCCATCAAAATTATCAATACTGTGAGTAAGGGGTAGAAAGTTTAGAGTCAGTCACCAGAACATATCATTTGTAAGGTCTTTTATCAAGGTTTCTCAAATAAATTGGTTTTGCAAATGCATTTAGGGAGAAATAATTAACTTTGAGGGTCACAAAGAGAAGAGAATACATATGTAGGCAATACAAGATTTTTTCCTGCCATCCTTTTTTTTTTGTCCTTTCTGTTCATTTACTATATATAGAAAAGACCTCTTTCATAAGACAGGTAAAGAGACAGATATTCTGTTAAAATAATTAATCAAAGTTATGCTCTGAAAATTTACTGATATTAAAATACAAATATTTGCTTATAGATGTTTTAATCTGAAGATTCTGAATTCCTCAAGTCTCATCCAACAAGTCATAGAGACTTAAAGATGTGATGTTGTCTATACTGTAGGCCCTGGGAGAGGAAGGAGGGGTAGAAAAAGACAGAGGGTTTTCTGGAGAACACAAGAGCTTAAAAGATCTCAGAGAGAGAAAAATTAATGATACATATCCAAGGTGATTTTCTTATGGACTGGATGGGAAAACTAAAAAATTGCATTACATATAAGACTCTGGGTGTCCTATGAGCATCTAATAGGAGTTTTGTTATTGATGTGCACTTAATGCTTCTTCCCAAACCTTTTGGGCATTAGTAAAGGTTTACGTCATATTGGAAATAACAGCAGCCAACTTTGATCTGTTTCTCCAAATTAACCACTGATAAATGCAAATGCCATCAATCTTTAGAAAGCATCTTTCTGAACTTTAAAGGATTTCAGAGTACAACAGTATTACAGTTCTGTGTTCTCCTCTTCCTTTTCCTCTCTAACTGGAACAGTCCTAAAATAAACCTTAAGGCAGGACCAATGAGTGACCAAGTGGCAAACCCTAATGGACACTCTTCCCTCCTTAGAGTATTGCCCTGGATCTCTTTAAGTGTCAGGAGAATTTAGTGAAATATCTGGACAGGCATCTACCCAGGTCCTTTCCAGGCTTCCTGTGCCCCTCGAGGGTTAGGACAATCATTCTTTACACAAACCCAGCATAAACTAAATTTGAACAGGCAATTTAGGAAAGAAAGATTAAAAAATGATTTATTATTTTGTGGAGAAAACAATGAAATCATAGTGGTTCTACCATTACCTTCCCAAATAACCTAAAAGTGTTAAATGTTACTACATGTATAAACAATGAAAATGAAGTAGATCACTGAAAATATAGGATTAATATGATCTAATTGATTATATTATTTGGAATAAAAAATTAGAGTAAAATTACTTTGGGTTCTCAATCTGATACTTTTGCTGCATATACTGATCAAGTTGACTAAACAATTTCCAGTACACTTTGTTATATCACCTGTAGTGATATCATGCATTTTTAAAACTATTCCTTCTATGTGTTGCAAATAATACTTCTGCATAAGGAGATATTTGTTCCAAGTCTCTTCTCCATGACTTTTCAAGTGTTTTATTTTTCTGAGACTCTTTTTGGTCCTTATGTCCAATTCTACATTCAAATGAACTCCCTGCCCTCACCAACACAGACACAATTTAAAGAGGGAATCATCCTCCAGGTGCGATACCAAGTCATACACTTATCTAAATCTGTCTTTTAAGAGCAGCATCAATGGCACTAGCAACACAGACACCAATAATGTATCCTAGATTACAACAGATAGCAGTGGCAGAACCCAGAACGTACTGTGACTTTTGTTATTACAAAGTTACCCACAAATGGATGACAACTAGCAGGTATTTTAGTAGAGGGATGTCCTGAAGTACAAGCACTGTTGGCTAGAGCCCAGTTTTTCAGGGTCTAGAAGAGAGGAAAGCTTATTAATCATAACAGATGTTACATTCTTTGCCTTTTACTCTGTGTCAGACACTAAATTAAGTGCATTATATAGATTACAATATATATATTTCTAATTTAAAAAAATGATGGAGTAGGTAGCATTATATTGATACTAATTTTACATATGAGGAAACTGAAGCTTAAGAAACCCAAGTAACTCACATTAAACCTCACAGCTACTGAGTAAAAAAGATGAAATAGTATCAAATTCTGACTCCCTAATTTCTAGTTATGCCTACTAAGTGTGGTGGACATGACTTGCTGTCCACCCAGCATACATTCCATTCTTTAAAGTAACACTTAGAAGAGATTCTAAGAGGAATGACATGAAGAAAGATATAATTTTTTTAAAAGATTCTTTTCCCCCCAAAATTGCCAAGGTCTCTTTCTCCCCTCCCTCCTCCACACTCATGAATTGAAATGTCTCACCATGTAGCCTCATCCAGCTGTGAAACTGGATGGAATTGCACAAAGAACAACCCAGCATCCTCAGAGGAAGTGTATATCCTTGGTAGGAGAGTTGAAAAATTTGGTATACATGAGGGCTTCCGTGGTGGCGCAGTGGTTAAGAATCCGCCTGCCAATGCAGGGGACATGGGTTCGAGCCCTGGTCGGGGAAGATACCACATGCCCCGGAGCAACCAAGCCCGTGTGCCACAACTACTGAGCCTGCGCTCTAGAGCCCACAAGCCACAACTACTGAAGCCCGCGTGCCTAGAGCCCATGCTCCGCAACAAGAGAAGCCACCGCAATGAGAAGCCCGTGCACCGCAATGAAGAGTAGCCCCCGCACCGCAATGAAGAGTAGCCCCCGATCGATGCAACTAAAGAAAAGCCCGCGTGCAGCAACGAAGACCTAATGCAGCCAAACAAAAAAATTTGGTATACATGAAGGGCATAGGAGAGAGAATAAAGATATTATACTCAGAGGGGGGGTTTCCTAAATGTCTAAGACAGGAGTGTTCACTGGATGCATAGTTCTGAGTCTAGAATGACCAGTTTCATGTTAATTAAATAGCTGAGCATTTTGTGGGACAGAGTTGCCCCTCTCAGTTCTCAAATGTTGTGGATTCTATATGGGTTGGCAAAGATAATGCAAACTAAAATACAGTGCTGATATTTAACATGAAGACTATGTGTAAGCCTGATAACCCAACATAAAACACATACAAACAGTACATTTTTTTTTGGTCAAGGACTCTACTACTCTTGACTTCATTCAGATGTTATATTTTAAACATTTATTTCTACAGTCTGGAATAAAGATGGAAGAAAAATCACTTACTGCTTTAAATGAGATCATTATTTCTATTAATTCCATGTTTACAGTTAAATTACACTTAAATTACGAATCCTGATTTATTTGCATGTGATATATCCTCCATTTGAAGTAATGTGAGGTAATAAATCTCTGAAAGTTAACTTTGTCTTTCTTGCAAGGATTTTAGAATGTTTTGAAATACTGTTTCATTTAAAAACCATCTGCGGGATATCTAACATATGTGTATCTGGGAAAATACTACGTACTAGATAAATAAAATAGTTTAATGGGAGAGAAAAATAAATATACTAATGTTTAAGCATAATGACTGCTCAGATAGAATAAGCCTTGAATGATATGAGGGTACATATGACTGCAGTTAATCTAGCTGTCAGGATTATGGAAAGCTTCCCAGAGGAAGATGAGGAACTTAAGCATTTTAACATGGTGGGAGCATGAGTTTAAAGATGGCAGCTGGAGTTTTTAGGAGAGAGTCAGGGTGTTGAGAGATGAAGTTTGAAAGTTAGGTGGGGGCCAGTCTATGAATGTCCTTATATGCAAAAGTAAGGAGTTTGGAATTTGTCCTAAGTGCTATTGGAACCACTGAAAGATTTTTGGCAGGGAAGAGAGGTGTCTAAATTTATTTTAGATAAATTTATCCATCATGTCTTTGGAATACATTTTGGAAACCTGAGATTGGAAGGAGGCTGAACAGGAAATGATACAGGTTTGATCAGTTTAAGGCACATAAAACCAGTAGAATCAAAAGATGTGAATGACTGATTGAGAGTAAGAGTTAGTGGGGAGTTAAGGATGACACTCAGAGGTCCTGGTTTGGGCAACTGGCAAATAGTGGTGCTAGGAGCCATGATGTATAATACATAAGGATCAGTACATCTGAGGGGAGGTTTTGGAAAGGTATGTATTTGTTATTTTGACTGTTCATTACCCATTGTTAGTATATTTAGTTTAGGTAGAATATGATGCCTTAACTGAACACCTGACCCTTGCAAGCCACTCTAACTGGGGTACAAAGATGATGCTTTGGATCTCCAGGGATTAATGTCAACTCAGATCCTGGGGCCAATAGTCCTTGTAATGTCTGAGTATCCACCCTTCTCCTTCTACAATATTCAGTCACTTGAGTAAATGGGCATAAGTTCATTAAAAAACAAACAAACAAACAACAACATCAAAAACCCAACTGTGTGACTTATTACGGTAGACCCTTGCCACAGTATTACAGAGTCCTTCCTCTTTGGGACCTGGCTATCTCTTTGGATCTGGGAACTGAGCAAGAAATTGTGACTTTTTATTATGGTAATTGCCATCCATCTCCTGTTTTTCCACTCTTATAATTTCCAGCTATATATGTTAATAGACACCCTTGTTGGCTACCTGTGTATCTTATCCCTAGTGGTATCATAGTTTATTAACCATCTTTACAAGTCCCTGTAGATCAAGCCCCATTGGCTGTCCCTTCAATTTTGCAGGTCATTATGGTAAATTGAAGCCTACTGGCTTTTGGCTGGACTCTCAATTACTCCAGGATTAGATCATGCATGTGGATACTAATGAGCCCATCTCTATGACCACTTTTCCTACTGCCAAACCTGACCTGTAAAGGAAAGCCACAGTTGCATTTCTTAGTAAACCTGGAGGTCCTCCAGAGTAAGTGCAATAATGCGAGAGGAAAAATGTAGGAAATTTTCTTCTAATTTTATGTTTAATCATCTTTCTAAAATCCAACTTTTCCTCTTTAAGTATAATACCATCCACTGCCTCATTCACCTCACTGTGTTCATTCTCAATGTTGTCAAAATCTATAATAGAAAGTAATTTATAAAGCGGTTCAATCAGGATAGGCTAGATTATGCTGCACCAGTAACCAAGCCCCAAATTTCACTACCTTAGAATGATAGTATTTATTTCTTACTCAGCCTATATGTCCATCATGAGTCATTGGTGAAGTCTCTGATAATTATATTTGTTCAGGAAACCAAACTGATGGGGCAGCTTACATTTCAAATATTATCCATAATCATGTCAGAGAAAAAATAGAGCCTTCTGGAGTGTCTTACACCAGCAAATTAAACTGTAGGGCTACGAGTAACACATACAACGATTACCTACAACTCTTGGTCCAGAACTAGTCACATGGCCCTATTCAAACATAAGAAGGTCAGAAAGGCAATCTCTGAAGGTGGAGTACAAAAAATATTCATTAAATACCCTAATGACTTAATTATTAGGCTTCTCCAAATAAGCAGCTAAATACATTCAGATTATCATCTAAAACAACTTTATATATTGAAAATGAATTTTAAACCAAATATATAATTTTCAATTGGTAAATGTATAAGGAACAAAGAGTATTTCAGTTAAACTACCCTTATTATTTTTCTAATAGTTCTATTCATTCTAAGCTTAATATATAATTTCTCATAATTCATTCACATAAAAAAGGCCTGGTCTCATAATAAATATTTTAAATTCTGCATGTGAGTTTTTGCGATTTCATGTATTCCATAAAATGGCAAGTCATGGACCAGGTGAACCCAAACCAATAGTATTAAAATTTTTGTTTTATGTTGAAAAATTAATATTCATACACATATGCATGTACATATACATATAAACATGTATACCCATATATATGTACATATATGGTAAATGTTAAGGAACTTTTCCCTTGATTTTTTTTTCTGATATTTATTTTCCTCAATTAATATCATTAGGGTAATTTTTACTATATAGTAAAATTTGGGGCAGATGCAGTGATTAATTTAATATTATATTTATAATCATAGATATAAATATACATTAATCAAAACCTAGTTTATAAAAATTTCATGGATGAATATGTCAGAATTCTGATGTTGCTGAGCTACTCAGTGCCATTTGCCACTAGCAAATATAACAAACAATCTTCATGGTTAATTTAGTTTCAACCAAGTTTGAATATGAAAAAGACTTGCCAAAAAAAAAAAAAATACACTGACCATTTCTACCACATCACAATTTATTTTCTACTTTTATATGTATAACTCTATGTACATGTGTCATAGATTAGGTTTCTTTAGAATTAAAAGATTAATACTGTTATCAAATGTTTTCAATTAATTCCTGAACCTTTATTTGCTTGCATGACAACACTATTAACTTTCTCTCTATATGTATATGTATATATGTATATTTGTATATATGTGTATGTATGTGTATGCATATATATTTTATTTTCCGCTTCTAGGAATGAAAGAGAAACAAGGGGGAGGGGCAAGATGGCGGAAGAGTAAGACGCGGAGATCACCTTCCTCCCCACAGATACATGAGAAATACATCTACACGTGGAACTGCTCCTACAGAACACCCACTGAACGCTGGCAGAAGACGTCAGACCTCCCAAAAGGCAAGAAAATCCCCACGTACTTGGGTAGGGCAAAAGAAAAAAGAAATAACAGAGACAAAAGAATAGGGACGGGACCTGCACCAGTGGGAGGGAGCTGTGAAGGAGGAAAGGTTTCCACACACTAGGAAGCCCCTTCGTGGGCAGAGACTGCGGGTAGCAGAGGGGGGAAGCTTCGGAGCCACGGAGGAGAGCGCAGCCACAGTGGTGCGGAGGGCAAAGCGGAGATTCCCGCACAGAGGAGCGGTGCCGACTAGCACTCACCAGCCCGAGAGGCTTGTCTGCTCAGCCGCCGGGGCGGGCGGGGCCTGGGAGCTGGGGCTCGGGCTTCGGTGCTAGCCGGGAGGGAGTCCGGGAAAAAGACTGTGGCTGCCAAAGAGGCAAGAGAATTTTTCTTGCCTCTTTGTTTCGCGGCGCGCAAGGAGAGGGGACTCAGAGCGCCGCCTAAACGAGCTCCAGAGACGGGCGCGAGCCGCGGCTATCAGCGCGGATCCCACAGCAACAGGGACGCAGAGGGAAAAACGGAGAGATTCCCGCACAGAGGCTCGGCGCCGAGCAGCACTCACCAGCCCGAGAGGCTTGTCTGCTCACCCGCCGGGGCGGGCGGGGGCTGGGAGCTGAGGCGCGGGCTTCGGTCGGATCCCAGGGAGAGGACTGGGGTTGGCTGCGTGAACACAGCCTGAAGGGTCTAGCGCACCACAACTAGCCGGGAGGGTGCACGAGAAAAAGTCTGCAGCTGCCGAAGAGGCGGGAGACTTTTTCTTGCCTCTTTGTTTCACGGCGTGCAAGGAGAGGGGATTCAGAGCGCCACTTAAACGAACTCCAGAGACGGGCGCGAGCCGCGGCTATCAGCGCGGACCCCAGAGACGGGCATGAGACGCTAAGGCTGCTGCTGCCGCCACCAAACAGCCTGTGGGCAAGCACAGGTCATTCTCCACACCGCCCCTCCCGGGAGCCTGTGCAGCCCGCCACGGCCAGGCTCCCGTAATCCGGGGACAACTTCCCCGGGAGAGCGCACGGCGCGCCTCAGGCTGCTGCAACGTCACGCCGGCTTCTGCCGCCGCAGGCTCGCCCCGCCTCCTCCGTACCGCTCCCTCCCCCGCGCCTGACTGAGCTAGAGCCCCCGAATCAGCTGCTCCTTTAACCCCGTTCTGTCTGGGCAGGGAACAGACGCCCTCAGGGGACCTACATGCAGAGGCGGGTCCAAATCCAAAGCTGAACCCCGGGAGCTGTACGAACAAAGAAGAGAAAGGGAAATCTCTCCCAGCAGCCTCAGAAGCAGCGGATTAAAGCTCCACAAACAACTTGATGTGCCTGCATCTGTTGAATACCTGAATAGACAACGAATCATCCCAAATTTAGGAGATGGACTTTGGGAGCAGGATATATTAACTTTTCCCCTTTTCCTTTTTTTTGTGAGTGTAGATGTGTATGCTTCTGGGTGAGATTTTGTCTGTATAGCTTTGCTCTCACCGTTAGTCCTAGGGTTAGGTCCGTCCGTTTTTTTTTTTTTTTTTTTTTTTGGCTTAAAAATTTTTTTTTCCCTAATAAATGTTTTCTTAATAATTTTTTCCTTATTTTCTATTTTTAAAAAAATTTTTAATAAGTTTTTTCATATTTTTTATTTTAAAAAATTAAAAATTTTTTTTCTTAATAAATTTTTTCTAAATAATTTTTTTCTTATTTTTAGTATAAAAAATTAATAAATCTATTTTTAAAAATTAAAAAAAATTTTTTTTCTTAATAAATTTACTCTTAATAATTTTTTTTCTTATTTTTTATTATAATTGCTTTATTTTATTTTATTTTATCCTCTTTTTTTCTTTCTTTCCATTTTTTCTCCCTTTTATTCTGAGCCGTGTGGATGAAAGGCTCTTGGTGCTCCAGCCAGGCATCAGGGCTGTGCCTCTGAGGTGGGAGAGCCAACTTCAGGACACTGGTCCACAAGAGACCTCCCAGCTCCATGTAATACCAAACGGCGAAAATCTCTCAGAGATCTCCATCTCAACATCAAGACCCAGCTTCACTCAACGACCAGCAAGCTACAGTGCTGGACACCCTATGCCAAACAACTAGCAAGAGAGGAACACAGCCCCATCCATTAACAGAGAGGCTGCCTAAAATCATAATAAGGCCACAGACACCCCAAAACACACCACCAGACGTGGACGAACCCACCAGAAAGACAACATCCAGCCTCATCCACCAGAACACAGGCACTAGTTCCCTCCACCAGGAAACCTACACAACCCACTGAACCAACCTTAACCACTGGGGACAGATACCAAAAACAACGGGAACTACGAACCTGCAGCCTGTGAAAAGGAGACCCCAAACACAGTAAGATAAGCAAAATGAGAAGACAGAAAAACACACAGCAGATGAAGGAGCAGGGTCAAAACACACCAGACCTAACAAATGAAGAGGAAATAGGTAGTCTACCTGAAAAAGAATTCAGAATAATGATAGTAAGGATGATCCAAAGTCTTGGAAATAGAATAGACAAAATGCAAGAAACATTTAACAAGGACGTAGAAGAACTAAAGAGGAACCAAGAAACGATGACAAGCACAATAAATGAAATTAAAAATACTCTAGATGGGATCAATAGCAGAATAACTGAGGCAGAAGAACGGATATGTGACCTGGAAGATAAAATGGTGGAAATAACTACTGCAGACCAGAATAAAGAAAAAAGAATGAAAAGAACTGAGAACAGTCTCAGAGACCTCTGGGACAACATTAAATGCACCAACATTCGAATTATAGGGGTCCCAGAAGAAGAAGAGAAAAAGAAAGGGACTGAGAAAATATTTGAAGAGATTATAGTTGAAAACTTCCCTAATATGGGAAAGGAAATAGTTAATCAAGTCCTGGAAGCACAGAGAGTCCCATACAGGATAAATCCAAGGAGAAACACACCAAGACACATATTAATCAAACTATCAAAAATTAAATATAAAGAAAACATATTAAAAGCAGCAAGGGAAAAACAACAAATAACACACAAGGGCATCTCCATAAGGTTAACAGCTGATCTTTCAGCAGAAACGCTGCAAGCCAGAAGGGAGTGGCAGGATATACTTAAAGTGATGAAGGAGAAAAACCTACAACCAAGATTACTCTACCCAGCAAGGATCTCATTCAGATTTGATGGAGAAATTAAAACCTTTACAGACAAGCAAAAGCTGAGAGAGTTCAGCACCACCAAACCAGCTTTACAACAAATGCTAAAGGAACTTCTCTAGGCAAGAAACACAAGAGAAGGAAAACACCTACAATAACAAACCCAAAACATTTAAGAAAATGGGAATAGGAACATACATATCGATAATTACCTTAAATGTAAATGGATTAAATGCTCCCACCAAAAGACACAGACTGGCTGAATGGATACAAAAACAAGACCCATATATATGCTGTCTACAAGAGACCCACTTCAGACCTAGAGACACATACAGACTGAAAGTGAGGGGATGGAAAAAGATATTCCATGCAAATGGAAATCAAAAGAAAGCTGGAGTAGCAATTCTCATATCAGACAAAATAGACTTTAAAATAAAGACAATTACAAGAGACAAAGACGGACACTATATAATGATCAAGGGATCGATCCAAGAGGAAGGTATAACAATTGTAAATATTTATGCACCCAACATAGGAGCACCTCAATACATAAGGCAAATACTAACAGCCATAAAAGGGGAAATCGACAGTAACACAATCATAGTAGGGGACTTTAACACCCCACTTTCACCAATGGACAGATCATCCAAAATGAAAATAAATAAGGAAACACAAGCTTTAAATGATACATTAAACAAGATGGACTTAATTGATATTTATAGGACATTCCACCCAAAAACAACAGAATACACATTTTTCTCAAGTGCTCATGGAACATTCTCCAGGATAGATCATATCTTGGGTCACAAATCAAGCCTTGGTAAATTTAAAAAAATTGAAATCGTATCAAGTATCTTTTCCGACCACAACGCTATGAGACTAGATATCAATTACAGGAAAAGATCTGTAAAAAATACAAACACATGGAGGCTACACAATACACTACTTAATAACGAAGTGATCACTGAAGAAATCAAAGGGGAAATCAAAAAATACCTAGAAACAAATGACAATGGAGACACGACGATCCAAAACCTATGGGATGCAGCAAAAGCAGTTCTAAGAGGGAAGTTTATAGCAATACAAGCCTACATCAAGAAACAGGAAACATCTCGAATAAACAACCTAACCTTGCACCTAAAGCAATTAGAGAAAGAAGAACAAAAAAACCCCAAAGCTAGCAGAAGGAAAGAAATCATAAAGATCAGATCAGAAATAAATGAAAAAGAAATGAAGGAAACAATAGCAAAAATCAATGAAACTAAAAGCTGGTTCTTTGAGAAGATAAACAAAATTGATAAACCATTAGGCAGACTCATCAAGAGAAAAAAGGAGAAGACTCAAATTAATAGAATTAGAAATGAAAAAGGAGAAGTAACCACTGACACTGCAGAAATACAAACGATCATAAGAGATTACTACAACAACTCTATGCTAATAAAATGGACAACCTGGAAGAAATGGACAGATTCTTAGAAATGCACAACCTGCCGAGACTGAACCAGGAAGAAATAGAAAATATGAACAGACCAATCACAAGCACTGAAATTGAAACTGTGATTAAAAATCTTCCAACACACAAAAGCCCAGGACCAGATGGCTTCACAGGCGAATTCTATCAAACATTTAGAGAAGAGCTAACACCTATCCTTCTCAAACTCTTCCAAAATATTGCAGAGGGAGGAACACTCCCCAACTCATTCTACGAGGCCACCATCACCCTGATACCAAAACCAGACAAAGATGTCACAAAGAAAGAAAACTACAGGCCAATATCACTGATGAACATCGATGCAAAAATCCTCAACAAAATACTAGCAAACAGAATCCAACAGCACATTAAAAGGATCATACACCATGATCAAGTGGGGTTTATTCCAGGAATGCAAGGATTCTTCAATATACGCAAATCAATCAACGTGATACATCATATTAACAAATTGAAGGAGAAAAACCATATGATCATCTCAATAGATGCAGAGAAAGCTTTCGACAAAATTCAACACCCATTTATGATAAAAGTCCTGCAGAAAGTAGGCATAGAGGGAACTTTCCTCAACATAATAAAGGCCGTATATGACAAACCCACAGCCAACATTGTCCTCAATGGTGAAAAACTGAAACCATTTCCACTAAGATCAGGAACAAGACAAGGTTGCCCACTCTCACCACTATTATTCAACATAGTTTTGGAAGTGTTAGCCACAGCAATCAGAGACGAAAAAGAAATAAAAGGAATCCAAATCGGAAAAGAAGAAGTAAAGCTGTCACTGTTTGCAGATGACATGATACTATACATAGAGAATCCAAAAGATGCTACCAGAAAACTACTAGAGCTAATCAATGAATTTGGTAAAGTAGCAGGATACAAAATTAATGCACAGAAATCTCTTGCATTCCTGTATACTAATGATGAAAAATCTGAAAGTGAAATTAAGAAAACACTCCCGTTTACCATTGCAACAAAAAGAATAAAATACCTAGGAATAAACCTACCTAAGGAGACAAAAGACCTGTATGCAGAAAATTATAGGACACTGATGAAAGAAATTAAAGATGATACAAATAGATGGAGAGATATACCATGTTCTTGGATTGGAAGAATCAACATTGTGAAAATGACTCTGCTACCCAAAGCAATCTACAGATTCAATGAAATCCCTATCAAACTACCACTGGCATTTTTCACAGAACTAGAACAAAAAATTTCACAATTTGTATGGAAACACAAAAGACCCCGAATAGCCAAAGCAATCTTGTGAACGAAAAATGGAGCTGGAGGAATCAGGCTCCCTGACTTCAGACTATATTACAAAGCTACAGTAATCAAGACAGTTTGGTACTGGCACAAAAACAGAAATATAGATCAATGGAACAGGATAGAAAGCCCAGAGATAAGCCCACGCACATATGGTCACCTTATCTTTGATAAAGGAGGCAAGCATATACAGTGGAGAAAAGACAGCCTCTTCAATAAGTGGTGCTGGGAAAATTGGACAGGTACATGTAAAAGTATGAAATTAGAACACTCCCTGACACCATACACAAAAATAAACTCAAAATGGATTAAAGACCTAAGTGTAAGGCCAGACACTATCAAACTCTTAGAGGAAAACATAGGCAGAACACTGTATGACATAAGTCACAGCAAGATCCTTTTTGACCCAGGTCCTAGAGAAATGGAAATAAAAACACAAATAAACAAATGGGACCTAATGAAACTTAAAAGCTTTTGCACAGCAAAGGAAACCATAAACAAGACCAAAAGACAACCCTCAGAATGGGAGAAAATATTTGCAAATGAAGCAACGGACAAAGGATTAATCTCCAAGATTTACAAGCAGCTCATGCAGCTCAATAACAAAAAAACAAACAACCCAATCCAAAAATGGGCAGAAGACCTAAATAGACATTTCTCCAAAGAAGAGATACAGATTGCCAACAGACACATGAAAGAATGCTCAACATCATTAATCATTAGAGAAATGCAAATCAAAACTACAATGAGGTATCATCTCACACCGGTCAGAATGGCCATCATCAAAAAATCTAGAAACAATAAATGCTGGAGAGGGTGTGGAGAAAAGGGAACACTCTTGCACTGTTGGTGGGAATGTAAATTGATACAGCCACTATGGAGAACAGTATGGAGGTTCCTTAAAAAACTAAAAATAGAACTACCATATGACCCAGCAATCCCACTACTGGGCATATACCCTGAGAAAACCATAATTCAGAAAGAGTCATGTACCAAAATATTCATTGCAGCTCTGTTTACAATAGCCAGGACATGGAAGCAACCCAGGTGTCCATCATCGGATGAATGGATAAAGAAGATGTGGCACATATATACAATGGAATATTACTCAGCCATAAAAAGAAATGAAATGGAGGTGTTTGTAATGAGGTGGATGGAGTTAGAGTCTGTCATACAGAGTGAAGTAAGTCAGAAAGAGAAAAACAAATACAGTATGCTAACACATATATATGGAATCTAAGGGAAAAAAAAAAAAAAAAAAAAGAGGTCATGAAGAACCTAGTGGCAAGATGGGAATAAAGACACAGACCTACTAGAGAATGGACTTGAGGATATGGGGAGGGGGAGGGGTGAGATGTGACAGGGTGAGAGAGTGTCATGGACATATATACACTACCAAATGTAAAATAGATAGCTAGTGGGAAGCAGCCGCATAGCACAGGGAGATCAGCTCGGTGCTTTGTGACCACCTAGAGGGGAGGGATAGGGAGGGTGGGAGGAAGGGAGATGCAAGAGGGAAGAGATATGGCAACATATGTATATGTGTAACTGATTCACTTTGTTGTAAAGCAGAAGCTAGCACACCATTGTAAAGCAATTATACTTCAATAAAGATGTTTAAAAAAAAAAAAAAAAAAAAGAGGAACAAGGATTAGGGAAAAGAAGTAAAAGAGGAACAGTTAAAAGGAGAAGGTAAGACAGAATCATATTGTGCCCCCTCATCAAATAATTTTTAAAAATCTGTTTACAAAATTAAACATAAAGAAAACTTTTCAAATTAACATTACAAAATTAAACTGTGTAATACAATTAGGGTTTAATTTTGGTCTATGCAATATAAAACAATGTGTAAATTTTCAATTATTTTTTGATGGCATACACATGATATAAGGCCATTAAATGATAGATAATTTCTGTTTGATAATTCCTTAATTTATGGACACAAAGACATGTACTTTTCAATTATATGTTGTATTGGTACCCAGTATTTGTAGTGTGTACTCTGAAATAAAATTAATCTCATATATAAAAATTATATGGTTTTGAGATAATATAAAATATTGGATAGAAACAGTTCTTCAACCTCATATCACTTTGTTTCCTTTCAATAATGTATATCTTTCATATAATTTTGCTTATTATCTTAAATTCTCACACCAATGCCTATTATTACCAAAAGCAAGAGAACATGATTATTTCTTGGTGTTACTTTTTATTTAAGCCAGAGAACCAAAAATTTTACTCGTCATGGAGCAAAAATAAATATAATAATTAAATTCATCAGAAATATCACATACACCTGTGTGTAGTTACATCTAAATCTGAGATGATTATTTTAAATTTTCTTTGGTTATTTATAAAAATTACTCATATTTGTGGATCAATAGATGGGGTGACATAATCTATCAACGTGTTTATAAATATATTCCTTGATAATTATATTTTAATATGGATATAATAATCTTTGATTCAAATTTTGCAAATTATTCAAAAATGAAAATTACAGAGTTTACAGAGACTGCAGAGATGATGAAAGCAGAGTCTATTCCTATTCAGTGTGAACCTCAGATCCAAGACCAAAAGATAACTCTTTAGTATTCCCTGGTTTTCATCTGGTGGTACTTATTGTGCCCCAGACACTGTTGTAAGGTATAAACTTACAGAGGCTGTCAAATGAATTTCCCCTGTGTGAAGCTGAGGATGTTACACATATATAGCAATTCTCTTTCCTCCCTTCCTTCTTCTCCCAGAAGATTTTTTTTTTTTAGTTTTTCTATTGATCTTTCAATTTAAATAATCATGACTATATTTTAAAATCATGAGTATGCTTGCCTGAGTGTGTACCAGTGTGTGTGTGCCAGTGTGTCTGTGTATGTATAAAGGAATCTCAACCTGATGAAAATTGGAAGCAGATTTCCAAGGTGTTTTATATCCTCCTACGTTAGTAAATGAAGTAATTTAGAGGGGGTTGTAAAAATCAGCGATGTCAAGCAGCAAAATATCTGATTGGAAAGAGAAGGCAGCTTTGAAACCTTTCTATGGCTGGAAGAAGTTGAATACATGCAGTTCACCCTGCTGTACAACATATGAGTCCATAATTTCTTTTCTTGCTTTTCTAGTGAGACTGAAAGCTACACATGGGGAGTAAGAAAATGGGCAGTGTTAAGAAGGCACCTTAGCATTCTCATCCTAGTAAGCTAGTTAGCAGTCAATTAAAGGCTTTTACCCTAGAGATAATCTGCACAGGAAGGCTTTACCATCATGTTTCCCAGAAATATCAGATTTTACCCTGAAAGATGATGATAACAGAATACCATATGCTAAGTTTGTAACTATTTGGAGAAAAGTAATCATTTTATTGATTTAACACATTTACTTTTTTTCACAATTTGGGTTATAAATATTTCAAAGAAGATAAAAATGAATTAGGTGAAAAAATTAAACATAATGCTTTAGACTAGACTCTGAAAAAAATCTATATTATCAAACTGGAATAACCCCTGCTTGCCACCTCCCCTGACCATGAATTAGCTCAATGCTATGTGACTTATCTGCAGAAGAGATGCAGTTTACTGAGACATCCTTCCATTATGTGGTGTAAATAAAACCTATAATATATGTTTTACATATGCCTAATATATATAGATATGCCTTCATTTTCCTTGATGGAAAATCTATGGGAAAATAGTAGCTCCATCAGATTAGTGAGTAAACAAGACCATTACATCAAAATAGACTTTGCTCATTTACTCTGACAAGTGTAGCTGTTTAAATTATTTATATTCTACTCCAAATGGGTTTACAAATGCCCTATAGTATGCTTTGTAAATTCAGTGGAGTCTTAGTAACTTCTTTATTAATTACATTTATAAATTACAATCCTTACAAAAGCCCTGAGGCACATAATTGATACATTTAAATATTTAGCAACTCAGTAGATACCGCATTTTATATATAAACAAATTTAACTAAAAATATAGATTCTTCCTTTTGGTGAAGGAGCAATAATATATTAAGAAAGGATGTATAAAAATAAAGAAATACCTTGGAAGTTCTCCCAATTGTGGTAAAAGTTAGTTATGCCTTCTAAGGCTTTCTTATCTTCCATCAGGAAAGATGGAATCATAGACATGATGAACACAATATCAATACTTTGTCAACTTCTGCAAATAATTATTTCTAATTATGCTAAGTCTGATAAATTATCTCACATTACCATGTATCATTAGTGTAACAGTTAGCTAACATTTACTGAGAGCTACACAGCCATTCAGGAAGAAGATAGGAAAAATGTTGACACAGGTTATCAGAAGGTAGGGACCCTAACAATGTATTAAAAAACTTCTCAGTCTCCTATCTGCCCATACTTGAGACCAAATACACGAAGAGAAAAAAATTCTGACTAGACAATATTATTTAATTTACCTCCACCTCAGCATCTTTCATGCCATATGCAATCAAAAGATTCTAACTCCCTATTGCAAGAAGACCTGAGACAGAAGGCAATGGATGGTAAGGGATCTAATATGTTTGGATATCAGAGCTGCTAAGGATAGTGGAGAGGCAGGGTGAGTACTGAGATCAGTGCACTCAAGAGTTCCTGGCCTCTCAGAAATCACTTCCAGGTAAATAAAAATTACAAACCATTTTTATTCTGTGGGAATAATCTTGCTGCTTGCTCACACAGAGACAGGCAACGAGAGTAGGAGATAATTCAGACCCAATTCAGTAGAGTGAACAACTAAACCACCAACATTTTGACACAGACTCTGCATAGCAGATTTCACTTGAACATGGGCTTTGAAGAAGAAATCCTGCAGAATCAGTGAAAAGTGATCAAGAAATAACTGCAATAGATACACTGTGTTGGTTCTCAATCACCAAATCCAGGTAAAGTGCTCCTAGTTAGTTTTATTATTATTATTTTTAAATTCTACAATCCTCATGTCTTACTTTTAAAAATGTAAAACATAACCATTATTTTAAAATAAGACTATACTTTTTCTGATGTTTCAAATATGCCTTGCAAACCATTAGTAAATGCTCTTAACCAGATCTCAAATAATGAAACCTCCCAAGTGGAATAAGAGACACGATTGTTTGATGAAAAGAATGAGGGCTTTGGAGTCAGGCAATCATGGATTGAAATTCTGACCTGGCCCCTAACTCAAAGGGTGTTTTTGCACAAGATATTTAAATGGTATAAGCTTAAATTTCCTTATTTATGAAATGGGGATAATAATATCTACTTCATAGGTTTGGTTATTGTGGAGATGAATAGTCTATAACAAAGAGAATATAATTAAAATAGTTAATTGAATACCTGACATAAAAAATATATACTATATATATAGTATGCTATAGAAACATATACATATTTTTTTTCATTGTCACTGCCTTTGCAAACCTTTGAAGCTAGAGAAAAAACATGAGCTTGTAAAAGCAGTAGGTCAGGCTTGGGGGGTATTTAAAGAATGAAGGCGTTTAAAAAAGTAAAACAGATTGTTTATGAGTTTTCTACTTGGTTGTTTCTTTTTCACATGTTTGGTAGTCATGTTTCAGTAGGTCTAGAGATCGTTTAGTGATTTCTTAAAGTTTTATTTGTGATCTCTCACCTTGTGAGGTAAGGAAAGCCGAGCAAATATCAGCCTACCTGTCGATACTTATAAAGCGGCTAAATAGATGAATACATGTAAAGCATTTAGAATCTACCCATTTTGGGCGGCACATAATCATTTTAGAAAGGAATAAGCTATTTTTAGATAATGACTGCTTTAAAAATTATAGACCATTGTTGACTAGAGCTTTAAAATGTAAAATTATTGATTTTCTGTTTACTATACTCTTCTTTCCTAAAATAAAGTGAGGTATCTTCATTTGACCTGTATCTAGCCTGTGTATGGAGAAGATGGTACAAATCTTTTCTACCTTTGGCTATGAAAAGTAGTGAGTAGACTCAGCTGCTGCTCTCCAGGAATGTTCATCTGACATGATCTATAAGCCAATATCTCTTTCCATCTCACAATATTGTAATTCTTCCCATTTGATAGTCTTTTGATGAAAAATAGAAATAAAACTTTGTGAAATCAGGAATTTATCCAATAGTTATTCTTAATGGGAAGGGGGAAATTTTGAAGAATAAATTATTCCTCTCTAGTAGATTCTCCAGATCATAAACCCTTACCCCAAACAAACTCCTCTGGTGATAAAACACTGATTTCATTTGCTCCTGCACATAGGCAGTGACAAGGGACGTAGAGCAGGAGTGTAGAGAGAGTTACAGATATATTTAATGGAAAGATGAGAGATGAGACACTGACAGAGTGAAAATCTGTGCAGAATGTGGATCGGAACTGGAGGGCGGTACACTGTGGAAATTGAAGTAAAATAAATCTTAAGACCAGCGGCTAGGATGACAACTACAGCATCGCTTTCCTCAACACTCCTGAGCCCCAAAAGAAAACTAGAACTAAGACTATAAAAATAGAAATACAAAGAATCTCTACTAAACTTGGAGTTGTTACCTTGAAAAGGAAAAATGATAACAACTTATAGCATTTCCCCCCATACAGAGCAAAGTGGCAGTAGGGCTGTATGCCCATGTCAGAAAGAAATGGACTATTGATCCAGTTTTGTGAGCCCCCTAAACAAGAGGATTAGATCACCACACAAATGATTGCGAAGATGGCTTTCCTGGAGACCCAACCTGTAGCACAAATATTGGGGACGGGAACAGTTAGATGAATAAAATGATGACTGTGAACAGAGAATAAAAGGGAGGTAAAGAATGCATAATGTTCAGGGTAGTCTATTAATGTATATCTTATGTGGAGCCAAAGGCCTGCTCTCTGTTTAACTGACTATAAAAAGCATGCACATTGGTAAATTTTCTGACTTCAAGGTACAAACTATTGCATCAGCTTCCTGTGCGTAGTTCATACATATGATTTAACACATAGCAGAAGATTAATTTCTGGGGACAATTCAGAATGAATTTCATTTCTTTGCAGAAAATGAACCCTAAGCCAGAAAGCACAAGAAACCTGATATTGGTGTCTGTTTATAGTCAGCCCATGGAATTGGTATTGCATAATGCACATTTTCAGCTGAAGGCTTACTTATTTCCACCTCAACTGTTTACTTCTCAGTCGTGTACCTGTACAACCACTCTGTGTTAGGAAAATCTTTATACTGTGAGTCATCAGTCATTCTGATTCCTGCCAAGGATACCCAGTACCTTAAAGTAAGCAAAAATAATACATCACACATGACAAATTCAAATTCAAACAAGCTTAAAGAATTTCTACAATTGTTCAATTAACCTGTAGATATTTACATCAGGTTTGTATTTTTGTTAGATGAAGTATATAAACTACACTATTTAAGATAAAGAGTGATTTAAAGCAGATCAATATACAGTAACTTTGCAGAGACTGATTATTTTTCTTTACTGTTTAAATACTACAACATTTTCCCACTAATTTTAAGCGTTATCGTCTTATCTATGCTATTTACAGTAAAAAAGGAAAGATTATATTTATTTCATTAAAGTCCCAATGAGACAGATTCATTTTCTTGAAAATTAAGTGTTTATAGTAAGTTAGTAACTCTAGTGTATACAATGAAATTAAACAATTCCTGCACCTTAATATGTTTACCACATATGCAAGACCCTCTCCTTTTATAATCAGCTTCTACTGAGCTCATGAAACTCTGGGAAACCTGGGTTTTGCAACCCATGCATACATGTAATTTCGTTTATGACAGAACACTAATTGAGTCACACAAAAAGATTATTGTTAAGCAGGCCAGAATACATATATTAGTTGCTCACCATATTATCTTCCCAGATGGGAAAGCAACTTGAAAATCACTTTAAAAATCAAAACTTTTTTTTTTTTTTTCACTTGGTGAATCTGTTATTAGAGTTGAATGATCCTACAATGTATTGCAAGAAAGCATGGTAGCTTCCTCAGTCACCCTTCTCTACATGCTCACCAGGACAAGAGGAAGATTTGTATTTATCAATATGAAAAGTATTCTCCTCTAACATCCATTAAAGACACCATGACAGTGTATTTGTTTTTCCACTTATTCTAATTCTGGAGAAATGTTTCACAGAGTGCTCCATTTTGTGACCTTCATCACCTTTTAGCATTTATCATTACTTCTCCTTTTTTAAAATTTCAATATTCTTTTATAACATGCCATAATTTCCCACACTATATCATATTTTACATTAATTATATTTCAGGATGACTGCTTCTCAATAGCATTTTGGAGAAGAGACAGGGCAACTGACTTCATAAAGAACAGTAAATGTGTTTTCACATATCTCTGTTGGGAACCATTCCTGCTAATAAGGTATAATTATTATTGTAAACTATAAACCGTGTCCTTTTACTGAACTTTGTCTCTTTCCTTTTGCAAGCTCTTTCTCACCTCTCTGCCTTAGCTCATTCTATTCTCTCTGTCCTTCTCAGTCTTATTCAACTCATTTTAAAAAGTAAACTCAATCACACCATATTTATACAGCTTTACATATCTTGGAACCTGTGTATTTTTGTTACCAAATATTTTGGACCCTAAAATGTTCTTCATTTTCTTTCATTTTTTATGGACCTAGGTGTGAGTATATACACATTGATTATAGTTACAGTCATAATTAATCCCCAATTTTTGATGCCAAGATAAAGAAACTTTATCAGGTAGGTTGTGCTATATTAACTCCTAGCTCTTGGCCCAGAGAGAACACAAGTACTCAGTTTTAGGTTACCTTTCTGAGGGTATCAAACTCCTATTGCTTGGTGGGAAACATGAGGTAATCAAGACTCTATTCTCACTGACAAAGTTGGCATTTGAATTAAGAAACAGTCAAACGGGATTAACTTTTATGGAAGCAGCATAAAGGCTTGAAGATTTCAATGACTCATAATATCCCCCTTGTCATTCTTGATTCCTAGAATAAGCTCCATTAGTATGAGGCCCTTCTCAGATCCGATCTTGTGAGGCTGATCCAATTTCCTGTTGATAGAAATTGTGTTGAGGCAAAAGTTCTGACCTCACTGTTGCTTTCCTCATGGACAAAGTAAGTGTGCTTTACAGTTGGTCTGCATAGAGTGAGCTTTCTATTTATAGTCAGTGACTTGAAGAGCCCTCTTCTGACCCAGTTTGAGGTTAGTTTATTAGCAGTATCTCTTGTGTTTGGTTGGCAGAAATTCCAAACAATGTTGCTTACCTTTTGCTGTGTTAAATATTCTGATTAAAGCTATTATCTCCCCAGAAGAAAAAGCACATGTGCATGCACAGACATGATTCTTACAGTTTGATGACTGCCTGAAGACCCTATGGGACCTCACAACACGGACCTTGGATTAAGACTTCCAACTCCCATCGTGACAACTTAGTCCCCTTGTGGGAAGCAAACACATGGCTTTGTATCCAGGGAGATGGATTTTTCTTTGAAATTTAGCCTAAAATCCTTAGTCTGAAGAGGTTGGTTAGGTTTTTAACAATTCAGAACAATGGTTCATCTCTTCTCATCCATCTTACAAATTGTTTGCATTCTGAGACCTGTATACACAGGTTTCAGACCTGTTTATCTAGTTGTTTACTAATCATTTGTATCTAAAGACCCATGAGTGCTTTAACTGGAGATGATCTCTTGGCACATAAGTATCTATCTTAAGTCTATGTTTCTGCCTATAACACAGAGACTATAAAATTTTTGCAAATAAGTTTCTAGAATTGATTTTGATTCTGCCAGTGAGAGGTCCTGATTTGATATTTGGTAGATATAGATGAGGTGAAGACTACCTTCCTTCTGCCACACTTTCTGGCAATCCAGGTGAGACAGAAGTGAGTGTTTGTAGCACTGGATACCACTAGCACATGGTGACAGTGTGCATGGATGTGAAGATTGGAAGTAGAGGTTGTAGCTTCCTGATCTATAGATCTATTACAGGATAATGGCCTTGTAATCAACCAGATACGATATACCTTGACTGTAGGCATCTGTAGCCCTTTCCATGACTTGGTAAGCATCTAACTCTGAATTAAATTCCTTTTTATATGAGTGACTGGGAGTTGTTTTTGTTTTCTATTTCCTGAATTGAAACTTGATGGATAGAGTATTCTAAAATGAATCTACCTACCTACCTACCTATATCTAACTATTCCTTATCCAATGCTCCTTCAGTATTCCCTACCTCAGCAAATGTTACTGTCATCCATATAGCTGCGCAAGCTAGAAAAGTAGGGATAGTTATCTACTCTTTCCTTTCAAACCATCTTCTTCAAATGAACCAAATACCATTAAGTCCATATCACTGTGTTCTCTAATCTTTATGACAAAACATTAAGCCATATCTACTGCTACTGCATTGGTCCAGGCCTTCATCATTTTGGGTGGTGTTGATTCCATTCTTAGCACTATTTTTTCCTTTTTTTTTTGTTTGCCACAAGATGGCTGTCAGGAGTTTCTGAAGCTATAAACTTCTACAGTACATTCCAGTAAGAAAAAGAAACACACACACACACACACACACACACACATTAAATAGGACAAGGCCCAGAATATAGTTTCCTTTATTTGGCTGCTCTGAATTGGGCCATGTGCCTACTTAGAAAGTAATACAATCCAGGAGGATGGGATATGATGATTGGTTATAACTGGTCAATCTGTAATCAAAGATGAGATCAACATAAGCCAAAGTATAGAATCTGGGATACTTTTCAAAACAGTTAATGAGGGAAAAAATTTCCAATGTAGCTTTTTCATTTGGCCTCCCTAATATTATCCCAGTGATGTTTATAAAATGCAAATGTGAACATGTCACTCCCTTTCTTAAATCTGTTAAAACCTGCACATTTCCCAAAGAATTATGTCCAAATATCCTGGCAAACCTAGCCCCTGCCTACTGTGTTTCACATATAATTATCAATTATCTAATAATGACACTAATTAAAATAGCTACCAATTTATTGGGCTTTACTACACATGCCAGAAAGTAGGCTAAATACTGTATATGCATAATCACATTGACCCTTCCCCACAATATTCATATTCATTATTTGCAAATTAGGACACTGAGGCTGAGAGACAAGAGGCAGTTTGATCAACATCACAGAGATAAATGGCAGAGCCAAACCCCTGGCTTTTCCACTCTACTTTCTGCTCAAAAATTGTTCCTCCCCAGCAGAGAATTAAAAAAAGGAAGAACCTTAGAAATAACCTAGTCCATTTCTTTACATTTTATTTGAGAATATTAGTCCAGGAATGTCATTTGGTCTAGAAAATAGCCTAATAAGCTAGTCTAAGCAGAACACGATTATATCTTAGATGATGAAGATGTTAGAGAAGATGGATACAAGTGTCCACAATTGAAATTTTTTGTAAATAAGACAAAGTAGTGTACATATTTATGAGACTGTTAATAAAAACAAAGGAGACAACACAAGTAGGGTGCTTAGGACCATGCCACTCCTAGCAGATATTTAATTACTTTAAACAATTATTACAACTTGAATTGAACAAATATAATTGTGCATTACTATATTCAAAGAGCCAAAATACTAATTCTATAGATGAAGACTTTCTAATGATTTTTATGACCAATTACTTTTACTAAACACCCTTCTTGAACCATATATAAATATATTACTGAAAAATTTAAATATCCACAGGAAATCCTTATGGTGTGTGTGGATTTGTACAATGTGTTCTTATTAGTATTAAAACCTTACAGGAAGGAACATATTCTTTCTGAGTAATTCCTTGAATTAAGGTCAGATAAAATTTTGAGTTTATCTGAGAATGTTCTCTGATCATCTAGTAACGTGCAGATGTCTGGTTATTTCTCTTCTGGCTGTTTGGAGTTATACTTGAATACTATCTTCCTGGAAGATGCTGTTTTTCTTTACTTTCCTAAATAAGATGAAAAGAACAGACGGGGCTTCCTCCAGAGGTGGTTTTATTCATGAATTCCAATTTCAGCATCTTGGGTATTCCCAGACCAGAAGGAAGTGTGACACTTGTCCAGCTTTGATTATATCAAGCTAAGTTCCCAAAATGATTGTGTTTTCTTATTTGTAAAACCATTAATCTCTTAAGGGGAACAAACGTCCCAAGCAATATGGAAGAAAATATGCATATCACATTTCATTTCATTTCTTCAGTAACACTTTAAATATTGTTTACAAATATTCTCTTTTTCCTTTTTGGCTCATATTACACAGTCCAATGCCAATTTAGGATAAAAATGAGTAATCATAATTGCACTCTTCGGCATACTGAATAACTATTTGAATATACTTAGGAGAATGGCATAATAATAAAATTTCAGTTTATTGCAGTTATGACAGCACTTTCTTTTAGAGATAATAATCCATCCTGTTTCTTAGCAAATTTAAAATCCTATCAAAAGAGTTAACTACTACATATTTAAGTCACTATACTTGCTGTAACATTAAAGAACTCTTGCAGAAATATACCTCTTATGTATGCATATAACATTACAAGATTCAGGAACTAAGGTACATATAATAATTTGAATCAAATAGAATTTAAAAAGTTCTTACATGAAAAGGATAATTCAAAAGTGATGGCCAAGTCTATGTCTCAGATCTTAAAATATTTTCTTCCCATGCACAATATGACACAAAATAGAGCAAAAACAGTGCTGTTATATAAAGCATCCCAAACTATACTGGACTGTCTTTTCAAGGATTCCTTTTATAGGGAACATCCTTCAGAGATATAGGCAAAGTCTCACTTTGGAACAAAGGGCAGACATGTGCATTATATATATATTGTCCATTATAAAATCTTTGGAATCTCTAAGCTCAGGTTTCCTCTCCTGTAATAGTATCCCCTGTAAGTGCAGGGGCCTTCTCTCAATTACACTTGAGAACCAGGATTTGGGAAAACACTGCATAAAAATGCTATTATTCTATCTACTATTATTGCTTCAAATAATAAAGTCCTTTTTCTTTGATCCAGGATGGTTTATCTTCTACTAGCATCCATGAAATGTGGCAGGCTAACTTGTTAGCATGCAAGTAGAGTGATATTTCAGATTCATCACAGTTTTTTGACAACCCATGTTGATAATTTTGTTTGTGTGTGTGTGTGTGTGTGTGTCTATATATATAGACACACACACACATACATATATACATATGTGTGTATATATATATACACACACAGGCACATTCATATATACATATATATGAAATGAAATGGATCCATAGAATATGCTAATGCTCTGGGGAGGGAAGGAGAGATGAAAGGGAATGGAATCAAGGGAAATTTTAAGTGAGGCTCTTCAATAGTATCTGTAACGCTTTATCTCTTTAAAAATGATCTGAGTAGGGCTTTCCTGGTGGCTCAGTGGTTAAGAATCTTCCTGCCAATGCAGGGGACATGGGTTCGAGCCCTGGTCCGGGAAGATCCCACATGCCGTGGAGCAACTAAGTCGGTGCGCCACAACTACCAAGCCCACGTGCCGCAAGTACTGAAGCCCGCACGCCTAGAGCTCCACGCTCCGCAACAAGAGAAGTCACCGCAATGAGAAGCCTCCGCACCGCGACGAAGAGTAGCCCCCGCTCGCCGCAACTAGAGAAGGCTCACGCTCAGCAATGAAGACCCAACGTAGCCAAAAATAAATAAATTAATTTAAAAAAATGATCTGAATAAAATGGTAAGTTATTAACTTGGTTGTTGGGTAAGTAGTTATTTGTTGTACTATTTTCTATCATTTTGCATATATTTTAAATATTTCATAATCAAAAACAGGAAATATGATGAAATCTCATACAATTATTGAATTCCACAATTGAGCAGGAGGTTCTAGTTACCTAGTATTATAGTCATTTGTTATTTTATTCTTTTTTTAAGATAGTTCTTCCAAGGGCTTATCAAACTTATAATTAAACAACTAGAATTACAAAAACCTTTTATTTCTGGGAAAATACATTTTATCTTTAGGAAACAGTCATCATTATTAGAAAGACCCTCTTTACCCACAATCCCACATTTTTTAATAGGGGCATCTGTGGTATTATAAACACACACACACACACACAGAGGCACACACATACGTGTAGAATCTGGAGTCAGAAAATCTCAGTTCAAATGTAGAATTTGCCACTTTGCTAATTGTGTCATATTGCGAAAGGACCAGCACTTTTTTGACCTTAGTTGCTTCAATTATAATACTGGAATGACAATACCTATCCTTTTATAACTCCTGTAGTTGTTTTGAAGATTGAGTTCATTTATATGAAGATTCTTTGTGAGTGTTATGAAGTGCAGTGTTTTTAAAGACAGTAGTCATGCTCTTTTGCTTTTTTATCATCTCCCCATTTTTGTTTTATTCCAGGCAAACAAACTCAGTTTCACTAAACATTCAGTGTAAAAGCTGCTTCAGTACCCTCCCACCATCTTGATCTTTCTCCCCCGAATGTGCTGAGCACAGGACTGTCTCCTCCCTAAAACTGCTTAAAATAGAAACTCATTTTAACAAGTCAAGGATTAAAAAAAAGAAAAAGAAAAAAAAGGCAACATAGTATGAATAACTACCTTTAAATCTAAGATAATCAATCATAAAAGGACAAATGCATTTTACAGCTACTTTTCCAATTACAAGGAATAAAATATTATTTTAAAACATGTCAAAGTGGTTTTAGTCTTGAGTTAAAGCCAAAAGATTTAAGAAATTTATTTTTAGGATAAAGATAAGATGTAAAGCATGAATATAAATGTAAGTCAGCAAAAAATGAGTGCAGTTGAGATTCATGGCTTTGGAGTCAAACCTGGGTTCAAATTCTGATTAAGTTTTAACCAGTCTATACCTTGGTTTTCTCCTGTATGAGAAATATTATGAGTATTACAGTATTCATTCTGCAATAATTGCAATATTGCAATAATTACATGAGATATTTCAAACAGTTAAGCCCAGTGACTTCCAAGTAAGCAGTCAAGAAATAATGGTATTATTATAAACTAATTCATACATGATGCCCTCACACAGACATATTTCAAAGTTTCACAACATGCAGATATTCTTATATCAATGCTGATTAATTAATCCTCTATCTTAAAATTGAAAAATTGTGGAGAATTTTAAAATTTATTCACAATTTCAGAAAATCAGTTTTTCAACACTTTCTTATTTTCCTTCAATTTTATTTTGAACAGTTGTAAAACTGTGCTTCAAAATTACTAAGGTTGAGAAGATTTAGTACTTTCTTTCTAAAGAAATTCTTTGCCTTCTTAACACCAAATCATCAGTTATCAGATTGACCCTCAGCTTCTAGGCTATAATTTAGCAGGCAATTTAATATTGAATTTGATTTTTTTTTAATGTGAGCAAAAATTTCAGGTTTCAGTTTTGATAATATATTCATGATATTTTAGCTAGTGAAGTTTGAGATACATACCATTTCTCTAAATAATTTCCAGAAAACCCCTTTCCTTTAATATTTTGAAGTATATTGTATGTGCTACATAGAACAAATTTCAAATATAATAGCTCCATCAGTGACAATCAGTTTTATAGTCCAGTATGTTAATGAACACTACATTTCTATATCATACCTCAGGTTAAAAGTAATCTAGGTTTAAGAATTCTTAAATTAATCTCTTTAAAAATTTTTATCTTGTTAGCCATTTTTCTCTTCTTCCTTTTGAGATCAGGTAAAATATTATTGGGTCCTTTCTGGAAAGTAGGCACATGAGACCTATATAATGATAAAAGTTCCTGCTCTATAAAAATCTAAATTGTCTAATAGGGTTAAAATGAGAACCCATGGAACATTATTCTCTATAATAAAACCTGGTATGATATTGATGCACATCAGTAAGTTTTTAAAGTAAGTAGGCCCGGATCCTAATCTTGGGTAAGCCACATCTGCTTTCAAGGACTCAGATTTCCCCTGTGTAAAATAAAGATGTTGGACTATATTGGTGTTTCCCAAACTTGAGTTACTCATGTGCTGTCCTTATAATTATTGAGACATCCACAAATGTCTTGTTATCTTATTTACTTAATAGTTTAATTAACTCATTTGAATTACATATATGCCTGTAATATTCTACCATAAATGGAAACTATAATATTCTACCATCAATGAAAGCCAGTATTACATTTTATTAATAGAAGGTAATCATAAAATTGTAATTAAAATAGAGCTGGATAGTCTTGCACAGGCAAGACTCATTCTGTTGTTTGATCTTTCTTTGGAGAAAAGGAAGATTAGCTCCTGTTAGAGGAATGTCAAAGACAACTTGACTCAAATTATCTATTTCCTAAACATAATCCAAATACTCAAAAGGGAGTTAAAAGGGGAATAAACCTCTTTGTGTTTATTTAATGCAGTGTCTTATAAGCATAACACCAGGCTCAGTGATGTCTCATGTGTGCTCCCTTTAATGGCCAATGCTCTATGATTTTTAACTGCAGAGAAAATTTAGGTGTGCTAATTATAATGATGTTAGTACTGATAATTATTTAGCTAAATGTATTGAGCTCTTATTACATGCCAGGTAATGATCAAAGCACCTTATATGTTTTCCCCATTTAATCCTCATGACAACTCTATGAGACAGGTGGTATTGTAATCTGCATGATAAAGAAAGGAAGGCAAAATAGGGTTGCAGCCCATCACAAGTGACAGAGAGAGAGAGAGAGAGAGAGAGAGGGAGAGAAGGGAAGGTTAATGAAAATAAAATTTAAGACAATAGAATCTTAAAAATATAATATGCTGAGAAAAACTACACAGGAGTCTAGTAATAAATCTCTGATCGTATTTCTCAAATGATCTTGGCTTTAAGATTTTGTATTTTTTGAGGACATGTAAAAGGCACAAATATCACAATATCACCAGTGCCTTGCATAATACATGACATAGCTGGAGAGCAGGTAGGTAGAAAGGAAGGAAAGAATCAAAACAGTAAAACAAACAAACAAACAAACAGAGAACAAAGGGCTAAGTAGATTGGAAAAACTTAACAAGTAATGTCAGGACATTTAGAGCCCAGAATTAACTGTGGTAACATCTGGATTATGGTAAGTATGCTAAGGCCTTGGATGATCAGCCTGCCAAGACTGTTTAAATCTTTCCCACAAAGGAAAGGGTCTGCCAAGCCACTGGGAGTTCTTTTCATCAGTGCTATAGGGGGAGAGATCTGGCTAGTGCTGGAGAGGCATGCACACATCCTCAGTCTACAAGAATATTTTTTTTTAGATTATATGCACACCATTATCCTTGTATTGAGCCAAATTACACTTTGAATTTATACACTGCGGGTGAATTGTTAACATGAACATGAGATGAGGTTGATTTAATTTGCCTGGAATAAGAATGCTGTAACAACAATGGAAATAGGGTTTTTGGATCTTAGCCAGACAATAAAACAAATTGATGGAAATGTATTTTTCATTATGTTTTGGCTTCATTTATATTGACATGACTATAGATACAGATCTCTGTGAATAGACTAACCACAATTCAGTGAAAGGCTATTTGATCCAAAAGAAAAATTAAAATACAGATGAGCTCTGGAATCCCCAACTGCTTTTTATCTGAAGACTTTAAAACTCTTTTTTAGTTTTTCAACAATGTAAGATGGAATTGCTTGTAAAAGTTTGTATGCTGAGTAAAGAAGGGAAACTGTGAGGTTTCTTTCCTCTCTAAACTATCAATCATTAGATCCAGGAATAAAATACACTTCTGTTATTTTAATTAACTTGGATTTCTTGCCAAGTTATGATAATTATTATTGCTTTAAAACCAGTAAGACAATTTTTCTAGATATCACCTATCATTAAATATCTGGAATTTAGACAAAAACTCAGAGATAAGAAATAAAGTCTCTCATGAACTAGAAAGGAAGTAGGAAATGAAATCACTAAAAGCCCTTACATATTATTCATAAAACACCCTAAAGTTCCTCCTTATTCACAGTCTAGTTTTTCTTATTTTAGACATGACTCTAATGAGACTGCTCATTTGGTTTCTTAAGCCACAACAACAACAACAAATTAGAAGGGGGTAATTTTGCAAGAAGCAGGCAAATTGACAGTTGTAAGACTTGGCAGCTGAAAAATTAGAAGAGACAGTAAAAAAGAAATACTGCTTCGAGTGGGGAGATGTCAGAACATGACAGTCTGGGTATTTATTGAACAGGTATTTTTGAGGACCTTGTTAACATCAGGGGAGAGTACAGGTCCCAATTAATCAAAGCAGAAGTTTATAACACCAAGAGCCAAAGTGTTTTATATTCCCTATGTATTTTCAGGGTAATTATATTAACTAACCTTTAAGTAGTACTTATATTGAGACCATAGCTGGTGAGATCATTTTTTAGAAAAACCTGAACAGGTCTAGAACATTCATTTTAGGAGTGACAGCTTGTGACAGACAGAAGGCCACAACCAGAAGGCCACTTCAAAGGGGTAGAAGCCTATTCTTATGACTTTATCTGGAGCAGAAATAATGAATCATATTCACAACAAATGATAATTTTATTACCTTATTTGAGGCCTAGTCCATGGGAAGGCTCCTTTCTTTTCAGTAGTAGAAATATTACACCTAATTCTGCAAGGATCACATGTTTGAATTGTTGTAATGGGTGTACCTTGTTTTGGTAAAATCTCGCTGCATAAATTGTGGTCCTTGTACCAGTGGCGTAACATCAACTAAAAGCTTGAAATGGAGAATCCCAGTCCATAGCTCAAATTTCCTAAACCAGAATCATTTAACAGCATTTAACAAGATCCCAGCTAATCAGACAGGCACTGTAAAAACAGTGGCGTACAGATTTTGTGATAATTTGATTAAAAGTCACTGTTTATTTCAGCACTTCCTAAGAGGTTCATTGTACAGTGCTTCCTTGAAAGCTTCAGGACTATGGAGCAGAAATTTACAATGAATGTTTCAAAACAAAAGCACGTCTTCATAATTAAGGAATGTCATCATGTTAAACACAACCAATGTTCACAGAGACTATGTTGAGTCATGTGAGTAAATCTTAGTTAAATTATATTCAGTGAATTTAATATGGTTGAAACATTTATATTAAAATAGTTCTATTTAAAATGGCTAAAATAATAACCTTTTGGTATCCATGTTGTATTGTACTTTGTTTTCTGACTTGCCAAATAACCAAGGTGATGCGTTATGTCATGAAGTTTCTGAGCACCAAAAAAGGAGAGATGCTGTATTTTCTTGCTCTCAAATGCCTAGCAAGGTATACCTGCCTCTAGATACTATTTATATCTTCAGATATGACATGGACCATTATGCTTTTTAAGTTGAAGACATATTGGAGAAAATAAAGCAAAGGGAAAGCAGGAGGGATATATTAGAATTGAGTTCTTGAAATCTAGCTGTAGCATTCTCAAGGATCTAGAAACTAAAACTTGTCAGATCTATATTTGTCTTTTTTCTGACTTTGTAAATACTTACAACAATTGAATGTTTTAACACTAGAATAATGTGATACAAGTATTTAGGTATCTATATTTCATGTCTATATCTGCATAGAATAATTATTTTAATACCATGGAAATCTACTGTGGAGGATGCAATCATAACAGTATCAGAGAATTATATATCAGCTTTCATTCATTTGGTTCAAGATACAGTAGTTTATATTTCTTTACCATATCTCTGAGGCTCTCTGAACATGTAGAATCAAATGATCAGCAAGTATTTAATGGGTAATTGCTCTAAGCTGATATTCTGCTGGATGCTGAACAACTTGGTAGAGTTTATACGACATATATTTCGATTTTTATGTTCTTTCTAGTTAGGTACTGTAGAACCTATTTTCACTTCTGGAAGCAGGGATGAGTTTATTTGCCAATAAAATGACACGAATGGTATCTCAAGTAATAGATTAATGGAAGGTTAACTTGCAAAGGAACTAATTTTTCACTATATCATTAAGAACTTAATGATATTTCAATAAATCCATTCAAATCTTGGTAATGTACAAGATTAACAATTAATGTACAAAAACAGAAAAGGGAAGATGTATGGATTTTTTTGGTCAGCAAAAGGCTATTATATACAAGTATTATATAAGGTTGTATACAACTATTACATTTCATCTCACCATTGGACCTAATCTATTAAAAATTTTACCATGAGTATCAGCACATAAGACCCTTAGTATTACACTATATACTATTTTAAGTTCTTAGGATCTCAATTAGATAGCATTTTTGCAATTAACTTCCACTATTGGTTAAATTCTAATTATTAAATTGCACTTCTCATTAAGAGTGTACTAATTTCCGATGAGATGTAGTTTAGATTTAGTTTCACTTGATAAGATTTAATTCAAAAACACTGATTGGTAATTAAAGACATTGCTCTCTATATGGAGCAGAACACTGTAACTGAAGGTTTTTTGTCTTCTTTCACTTTCTAATTTCCTTCCCCTCTCCTTAGAGGGAATTGTTGTATCTTTTTCTAAAAAAGATCCACATAAAAATGTTTTTTAGATATTGATGGAAATCAAACCATACTACACAGAAAATAAACGTGTTGGGCAATGTTTGCATCACATCTAAAATGCAACACCTCTTTTTTTTTTTTTACTGAATTAATATTTGCTTTTGTCCTTATTGAATCACTGTGATTTTGAGCATGAAATGCTGCCCAGGTGTTTGAAAAACATTATTTGAAGGAATATAGAAGAGTTAAATAGTCCATTCCAGCACTGACTGATTTTAACTTTATAACCTTTCCATTCTTGCAAAGGTACTTGGGGAAAGAAAGTTCAAGAAAGTCCATCACTGAAATTAAAGTGGTTTTAGCTGGGCACCAGAGTCATTCACTGAATCATAGTTTACAGTTTTCAAGAGTGCACTTAAATCCCTGAGTAGCTCATGGCATGTACAGTCTAAAGAATAGTTCTATATATTAAGTGATCATTTCCTGAACAGCAAATAAATAGCTGTTGTACGTAAATGAAATCATAATATCATTGAAATATACATTCCCTAACTGTATTTACCAATTGTAGGAAACTAACATATTTATAACAATTGAATTTAGATAAAAATGGTGTTTTGGGAGCAAACCGCATGTTTTCTCACATACATTTAATATGTAATACCTGACATCATATTTTGAACAGAATGATATTTTATTTGTATATTTTAATACCTCTTTCAGGTGTTTACTCAAAGGTCACCTTGGTGGGATCTTCCCTGACCATATTATTTAAAACTGCAGAGGAGTGACTTTACCAATATGCTGGAATAGGAAGCCCTGGACTCTCCCCTCCCCCCAACATCCCCGACACACCAATTCAAAAGCAACACACATATCAGTTCCCTTTGCGAGATATGCAGAAACTAACCAAGAGGCTCCTATACTCCAGGAGAATGTGAAACCAGCAACAATGAAAAGAGTAGGCAAAATGAAGACATTTGCTCACCAAAATCCACACCCTGGCACAGTGCCATACGATTGGGAGGAAACCCTCAGCTCCCAGCTTCCCTCTGAACAAAAAAGGTGTTGGACTGCACATCTAATGCCCCTATTTGTCTGAGTACTACCTGAGGTACTGGATTCTATTTCACCTGTCTCATAGAGCTAATGGGGCCCAGCATATACTAGTCTCTGGGGGGCTAGACTAATACACACCCACACTAATATACACACACACACACTGTATATACGTGTGTATATATACAGTAGGTATAATATGTATGTACCATATATTATATATGGTATATAATATATATTCAGTATATATAATATATATACACACTATTATTTATAATATATACTATATAATATATAAACATATATGTATAATAATACAATAATATATGTACTAATAACAAACTATCTGAAAAGAAAATTGGAACAACAATCCCATTTATGATAGTATCAAAAAGAATAAAATACTTAGGAATAAACTAAGGAAGTGAAGGACCTGTACACTGAAAACTATAAAACAATGATGAAAAAAATTAAAGAAAACATAAACAAATGGAAAGATATTTTGTGTTCATTGGCTGGAAGACTTAATATTGTTAAAATGTCCATACTACCCAAAACTGGTCTACAGATTCAATGTAATCTCTATCAAAATCCCAACTGCATTTTTTATGGAAATAGAAAAAAAAATATTCTAAAATGCATATGGAACCAGAAGGGACCTTGAATAACTAAAACTATCTTGAAAAAGAAGAACTAAGCTTGAGGTGCATACTTCTTGATTATAAAATACATTACAAAGCTATAGTAATTAAAACAGTATGGTATTGGCATAAAACTAGCTATATGTACCAATGGAACACAATAAATCCACACATATATGGTCAACTAATCTTGGATAAAGTACCAAGAATACACAATGGGGAAAGGATGGAATCTTTAACAAATAGTGCTGGGAAATTTGGAGATCCACATGCAAAAGAATGAAATTGGAACCTTATCTTTCACCATACACAAAAATCAACTCAAATGTATTAAACACCATAAGGCTTAAACTTATAGATCATAAAACCTGAAACTGTACAACTCCTAGAAGAAAATAGTAGGGGAAACTCCATGACCTTAGTCTTGGCAATGATTTCATAGATATTAAACCCAAAGCACAGGCAACAAAAGCAAAAATAAACAAGTGGGACTATACAAAACTAAAAAGCTTCTACACTGCAAAGGAAACAAAGAAAAAAGTGAAAAGGTAATCTACAGAATGGAAGAAAATATTTGTAACTCATATATTTGATAAGAGGGTCATTTACAAAATATATAAGGAACTCCTACAACTCAATAGCAAAATAATGATAATAATAATGATAACCTGATTTTAAAATGGGCTAAGGACTTGAATAAACGTTTCTCAAAGTAGACCTACAATGGCCAACAGGTATGTGAAAAGATGATCAACATCACTAATCATCAGGGAAATGCAAATCAAGACCACAGTCATATACCACCGCATGCCAGTTAGGATGAGTGTTATTAAAAAAAAAAAAAAAAAAAAAAAAGGACAACAATTGTTGGAAAGGCTGTGGCAAAGTTTGAACTCTTGTACACACAGAGGAGGGGAGGTGATATGAAGACAGAAGCAGAAAGTGTAGTTATGTGACTACAAGCCAAGGAATGCTAAGAATTGCCAGCAGTCACCAGAAGCTAGGAGAGACTTGTGGAGTAGATTCTCCCTGACCATGTCAACACCTTAAGTTTGAACTTCTGGCCTCCAGAAATATCAGAAAATAAATTTCTGCCGTTCTAAGCTATCAATTTTGTGGTAATTTGTTATAGCATCCTTAGAAAATTAATACAAGTTTGCATCTTTTTTATACAGGGTAAATTTTTTCAATAATAGTAAAATAGTCATCCACAAAGTTAAAAATCTTTAAAATGCTAACACTATTCTTTTTTTTAACATCAAAAGTGACATAACATTGACCAAAACTGAGCAGCAACAACAACAATTTGGAAGTCAGAACTGCCACATTCACATGTTGTAGAAAAGAAGAAAATTCATTGGCTCCTTCTGAAGTTCATGTCTATATTGGTAACTAATGATGTTGTATATAGTGACAATTGGCACATAGGAAAACAGTTTCTCATTTTGTGTGCGTGTGTGTGTGTGTGTGTGTGTGTGTGTAAACAGGTATTTAGTAACTTCATAAGTTTATCTGTCCAGGGATTATCTGCAGGGCTTTTTTCCACCTTTCTCTCTAAGTATCTTGATTGGGAGACATTAGCAGAAGATCTAACAATTCATTCATTTTTGTTGTATAAAGTGACTTCTTCCTCAGAGCTCCTACAGCACTTATGACTGAAATTTATCGTAACCTTTCTTATGTCAATCCCTCATTTACTTTTATCACTGGTTTTACAGATGTTTTATTACTATTTAATATCACACAAGTATATATAATTTTCTCTCAAATAATACAGGTTCTTGGAAGCAAAGACCCCATCTTATTCGCAGCATATAGCACAATGTTTTGCATAAACGAGGTGCTGAAACTGGGTTTGTTTGCTTTTATTAAAAAGGAATTTTGAGCTTTTATTTGCACAACTGAAAAATATTTTTATAACAACATTCTCCATGACTTTCCTGGTCTCCATTATTTTCTACTATTATTACTGAGTAATACATTTATCTCTGCCTTGTATCTTTGGAAGTTTATAAATTAGTTTGGAAAATTGGAAGTTCAAGAACTGAGAATTGGAAGTTAGAGAACTGGAGCTGCAAAATAAGTTACTCCAGTTTAATTTCTAGACATAGAGAGGATTATCCATGCTACTATGGAAAACCAGGCTTCTTGTTATATATCATAGCTTGAGTATTACATACTCAAGAACTTCCTCTAGCAATTCTTTCCTCACTTTCCTACATCATGAAGATCTCTACTGGATCACCACCAAAAAATAAATAAATAAAATCATCAAACAGATAAACAAACATACACACAGACAACAACAATATAGAAATCTATTTTTGCTGAGTATACATACATGCCATCAGGAAATCCCATTGGCTCAAAGTTCAAAATATAATCAGAATCTGACCTTTCCTTACCACCTACACCATTACCATACTGGTCTGAACATCATTATCTCTTGCCTAGATACTTGCCTCCAGTGGTACTTCCTCAACATGGCAGCCAAAGTGATCCTTTTAAAAAGTTATGTTTTTTTTTCCCATACCATATATCACTCTCTGAAATACAATTTGATTCACTTATATTTTTTATCGTGTGTCCTGTGTGGTTACACACTCCCACTCCCACTGAAATCAAAGTTCGGCAATGATAAGAGTCTTAGTTTTAGTCACTTATTTATCCCAAGTTGCTTGGCAGGATCCCAGCACTTAACAGATACTCAATAAATACTTCCTGAATCAATCAAAATTAACCATACACTCTAACAAGGTTGAGGATACAATTTTATTTTATAAAAAAATGCTACACTTTCACCTCTATTTCTAGCTTTATTTCCCCAATGAGTAAGTATGTATGAGATCAGAGGAACAGAAAAAAATGAGATACACCAGAAAACATCAACAATAACAACAACAACAAAAAGTTCACTAGAAAAAGTGGTCTGCAGAATAAACCCTAGAGCTGGAAAAGACATTGCTCACTCCTGAATGCTATGTTTGTTTCATAAATATGGTATCTTAGTCTGCTCAGGCTGCCACAACAAAATATCATAGAATGCATGACTTAAACAACAGAAATTTACTCTCTCATGGTCCTGGAGTCTGAAAGTCCAAGATTAGGTTGTCAGCATAGTTGGTTTCTGGTGAGGGCTCTGTAGTAGACCACTGCCTTCTCACTGGTGCTCACATGGCCTTTCCTCGGTGTGTGCACACACAGAGTGACTGAGTTCTGGTCTCTCCTATTCTTCTTATAAATACACTAATTCTCTGGGGTTAGGGTCCTACCCTTATGACTACATTTAACCTTAATTACTTCCATGAAGGCCCTATCTTCTAAAACAGTTGCACTGGGAGGGTAGAGCTTCAACACATTAATGTGAGGGGGGAGTACAAACATTCAGTCTATACGTAGGGGATAACCAACATGTTAGTAGAAAGAACGTGTGAGTGCCTCGTATTAATTATACTACCATCTAACAAAAATCAAGCTTTAAAATGGAAGATGGCTCCTTTTATGTTAAATATGAATGTTTTCCAGAGGAATAAAAGGTGGGGGAGGGGAGGTAAAACTATTAATAATTGTAGAAACCTTAGCAAGAATTTCAGATACCTCAGATAATAATAATAATAGCACGGCTCCTGTCAAGAGAAAATTGTGCCTGACAAATCTATTGGCATTCTTTGCAGGATAAATATTCTTGGATAATGAGGAAAATAGAGAATACAATCTCTCTAAACTTTTGAAATGTCTTGAACAGGTTTTCATACCTAAAGGTACAAAAAAATTTACAGGAACTGTAAAATGGAAGGATATTGGCTTGTCATAGATAGGAAACTAGCTTAGAGACAAGAAACAAAGATGAATAAGTATTGGGAAAGTCTGAGTCAACACTTTAATGAATTATTTAGATGATAGAGTACACAGTGAACAGGCAAAATAAGAAAAAACAACTGAATATTTTCTTGGAATATAGAGAGACATTTCATAGAAGCTTAAATATAAACAAATGCAAATCATAATTTTAATAGAAAATTATTCATATTTTATTTATACAAACTTTGAGTCAAATGTTAAAAGCTAAGACTTGCCTTACTCATTAGGTAAACTGTTACACAAAACCAGTATCATTATGACGTTAATTTTTAGCACTCTCTTCTCTATATCCTTATTAAATTGGGAAAAGGTGGGATGTGAAATAAAATGAAAAAAATATTTTTATATAATAAAATTCAGGACAGACATGTCAAATGGTATAGTGTATGAAATTTTGAATATGGGAAATACATGCATTTATTTTAAAAATGTCAATTGGTTCATTTTATGTGATTTGGCTTTGAAAAAATGAATGTGTTAAGATTGCTTTTTTGGCAGATGATAGAAACATTTCAAATCAGCTTGTGTAAACATTTAAAAGGGAATTATTAACTCATGTAACTAGGAATCCAGGGGATTCCTCTTTGTTGATTAGACAGTGAGATTCCCTGTAGCAGGAAATATACTTCTATCAGCCTCCAGATCCCAGCTTTGAACTGGCTAGAAACAGCCTGTCCTTAGAACTCGAGAAACAAAACTTTCATTGCAAGCCATGATGGACATGTGTTGGATCATGGGCCCAACACTGAACCAGTCGCCTAGATGAAACAATTATCTAGAGTATTCTATTTAGCTGGGCCCAGGTCTCCTTCCCACATCCCTGGCTTGTGGAGGGGGATCAATCTCACGCAAACTGCATGTAATCGTTTCCCCTCTGAGAAAAGCATCCCTTTGTTACCAAAGTAAAGGGTGGTAATGATTTATTTGTCAAATAAACAAAACAAAACAAAAAACAAGCAGCTAATCACTAGAATGAATTTCCAATATGATTAAGGTAGAAAAGCAGTAGAGGGTGGGCAGTCATGAAGTAAAAGAATGCCTCACACACTTTACAAGGACCTTACAAAAGTAAAACATGGTTTGAAGCCAATATCATAAGAGAATGTGACCCAGGAGGCCTTAAAGAGGGAAGATTTTACGAACTGCTTTCTCTGCAGTGGATACTCCATAACAGGGGGAAAAATGCCCTCTTTTTCCACTATGTTACATGACTTTCCAGAGATCAGCTTATTTATCACCTTCTCAAAAATTCTGGGTTGTTGACAACCCAAATCTTTCTATCAACCCAAGATACAAACATAATACAATTAGGGAATTTCTCTTCTTGCTTTTACTTTCTTTCCAGAACTGAGCAACATGGTTGAAAAATAATAGGTGGAAAAAAATTGCATACATATGGATCAGAGAGCCCAAGCTTCAAAGTGCTGAGTACCTTGTAGCCTCAAAAGTGGTCGTCAGTGAGAGCAGCTCCTTCTTGTACATTGAATAGCTTTGATTTAATGTGGGGGTCAGAGTTGGGCTATAGTCTTTAAAAGGCAACATAGATAAGTTATTTACAGACACCTCATGTTGCAGTTGCACTTCAGAGTAACCTGAGAGGTGCATTTCCTGAACAATGAGTCCCATGTATATATCACCTGAGCTGAGAATCAGAACTCTCATCCTTGGGAGGGTGGGAGAAGAGGAAAGAGAAGTAGGGGGAGAGAGAGAGCACATATATATTCTAACACCGCACTGAAGACCTGCTGAGTCAGTCTATCTGGGAGTAGTGTAAAAAATATATATTGTTATAAAACTCCCTGAGTTACTGTGATAAAGCCAGGTAGCCAGTTTGGCAGCACTTCATGAAGTGGTATGAGCATGCTAGAGACAGAGACATTCACTCATTAAAATTGACACTGAAAAATAATAATTGACACTGAACACGACAATGTAGTACACAGATCGAATGAAATTACCCAAGATTAAAAGTGTCCCTAAGCCCACCATCCTCTCATCCCTGTCACAGATCACGGTGAGCTTGCCTGCCAGGATCACTCTTCCAAACATCCAACTTGATGAATGGCTATCAATGGTAGGTAACTATTGCTTTAAGGTTGATATATTTGTTGACAAAAATGGCTTTCTTAATAATATTTGGATGAAACAAAATTACTGAAGTAAAAAATTCATACACAAATAAAGTAGATCTAAGTCATTAACCTATTCATCATTTGCATTTATGTGTGAATTATCACCAAAATTCACTGTATATTTTATTATGAAATGCTACTGAGAAGCAAGTTTTCTGTTCTTTTTTTTTTTTTTTAACATCTTTATTGAAGTATAATTGCTTTACAATGGTGTGTTAGTTTCTGCTTTATAAAAAGTGAATCAGTTATACATATACATATGTTCCCATATCTCTTCCCTCTTGCATCTCCCTCCCTCCCACCCTCCCTATCCCACCCCTCTAGGTGGTCACAAAGCACCGAGCTGATCTCCCTGTGCTATGCGGCTGAATCCAACTAGCTATCTATTTAACATTTGGTAGTGTATATATGTCCATGACACTCTCTCACCCTGTCACATCTCACCCCTCCCCCTCCCCATATCCTCAAGTCCATTCTCTAGTAGGTCTGTGTCTTTATTCCCATCTTGCCACTAGGTTCTTCATGACCTTTTTTTTTTTTTTTTCCCTTAGATTCCATATATATGTGTTAGCATACTGTATTTCTTTTTCTCTTTCTGACTTACTTCACTCTGTATGACAGACTCTAACTCCATCCACCTCATTACAAATACCTCCATTTCATTTCTTTTTATGGCTGAGTAATATTCCATTGTATATATGTGCCACATCTTCTCTATCCATTCATCCGATGATGGACACTTAGGTTGCTTCCACGTCCTGGCTATTGTAAACAGAGCTGCAATGAATATTTTGGTACATGACTCTTTCTGAATTATGGTTTTCTCAGGGTATATGCCCAGTAGTGGGATTGCTGGGCCGTATGGTAGTTCTATTTTTAGTTTTTTAAGGAACCTCCATACTGTTCTCCATAGTGGCTGTATCAATTTACATTCCCACCAACAGTGCAAGAGTGTTCCCTTTTCTCCACACCCTCTCCAGCATTTATTGTTTCTAGATTTTTTGATGATGGCCATTCTGACCGGTGTGAGATGATACCTCATTGTAGTTTTGATTTGCATTTCTCTAATGATTAATGATGTTGAGCATTCTTTCATGTGTCTGTTGGCAATCTGTATATCTTCTTTGGAGAAATGTCTATTTAGGTCTTCTGCCCATTTTTGGATTGGGTTGTTTGTTTTTTTGTTATTGAGCGGCATGAGCTGCTTGTAAATCTTGGAGATTAATCCTTTGTCAGTTGCTTCATTTGCAAATATTTTCTCCCATTCTGAGGGTTGTCTTTTGGTCTTGTTTATGGTTTCCTTTGCTGTGCAAAAGCTTTTAAGTTTCATTAGGTCCCATTTGTTTATTTGTGTTTTTATTTCCATTTCTCTAGGAGCTGGGTCAAAAAGGATCTTGCTGTGATTTATGTCATAGAGTGTTCTGCCTATGTTTTCCTCTAAGAGTTTGATAGTGTCTGGCCTTACACTTAGGTCTTTAATCCATTTTGAGTTTATTTTTGTGTATGGTGTCAGGGAGTGTTCTAATTTCATACTTTTACATGTACCTGTCCAATTTTCCCAGCACCACTTATTGAAGAGGCTGTCTTTTCTCCACTGTATATGCTTGCCTCCTTTATCAAAGATAAGGTGACCATATGTGCGTGGGCTTATCTCTGGGCTTTCTATCCTGTTCCATTGATCTATATTTCTGTTTTTGTGCCAGTACCAAACTGTCTTGATTACTGTAGCTTTGTAATATAGTCTGAAGTCAGGGAGCCTGATTCCTCCAGCTCCATTTTTCATTCTCAAGATTGCTTTGGCTATTCGGGGTCTTTTGTGTTTCCATACAAATTGTGAAATTTTTGTTCTAGTTCTGTGAAAAATGCCAGTGGTAGTTTGATAGGGATTGCATTGAATCTGTAGATTGCTTTGGGTAGTAGAGTCATTTTCACAATGTTGATTCTTCCAATCCAAGAACATGGTATATCTCTCCATCTATTTGTATCATCTTTAATTTCTTTCATCAGTGTCCTATAATTTTCTGCATACAGGTCTTTTGTCTCCTTAGGTAGGTTTATTCCTAGATATTTTATTCTTTTTGTTGCAATGGTAAATGGGAGTGTTTTCTTAATTTCACTTTCAGATTTTTCATCATTAGTGTATAGGAATGCAAGAGATTTCTGTGCATTAATTTTGTATCCTGCTACTTTACCAAATTCATTGATTAGCTCTAGTAGTTTTCTGGTAGCATCTTTAGGATTCTCTATGTATAGTATCATGTCATCTGCAAACAGTGACAGCTTTACTTCTTCTTTTCTGATTTGGATTCCTTTTATTTCTTTTTCTTCTCTGATTGCTGTGGCTAACACTTCCAAAACTATGTTGAATAATAGTGGTGAGAGTGGGCAACCTTGTCTTGTTCCTGATCTTAGTGGAAATGGTTTCAGTTTTTCACCATTGAGGACAATGTTGGCTGTGGGTTTGTCATATATGGCCTTTATTATGTTGAGGAAAGTTCCCTTTATGCCTACTTTCTGCAGGGCTTTTATCATAAATGGGTGTTGAATTTTGTCGAAAGCTTTCTCTGCATCTATTGAGATGATCATATGGTTTTTCTCCTTCAGTTTGTTAATATGATGTATCACGTTGATTGATTTGCGTATATTGAAGAATCCTTGCATTCCTGGAATAAACCCCACTTGATCATGGTGTATGATCCTTTTAATGTGCTGTTGGATTCTGTTTGCTAGTATTTTGTTGAGGATTTTTGCATCTATGTTCATCAGTGATATTGGCCTGTAGTTTTCTTTCTTTGTGACATCTTTGTCTGGTTTTGGTATCAGGGTGATGGTGGCCTCGTAGAATGAGTTGGGGAGTGTTCCTCCCTCTGCAATATTTTGGAAGAGTTTGAGAAGGATAGGTGTTAGCTCTTCTCTAAATGTTTGATAGAATTCGCCTGTGACGCCATCTGGTCCTGGGCTTCTGTTTGTTGGAAGATTTTTAATCACAGTTTCAATTTCAGTGCTTGTGATTGGTCTGTTCATATTTTCTATTTCTTCCTGGTTCAGTCTCGGCAGGTTGTGCATTTCTAAGAATCTGTCCATTTCTTCCAGGTTGTCCATTTTATTGGCATAGAGTTGCTTGTAGTAATCTCTCATGATCGTTTGTATTTCTGCAGTGTCAGTGGTTACTTCTCCTTTTTCATTTCTAATTCTATTAATTTGAGTCTTCTCCCTTTTTCTCTTGATGAGTCTGGCTAATGGTTTATCAATTTTGTTTATCTTCTCAAAGAACCAGCTTTTAGTTTCATTGATTTTTGCTATTGTTTCCTTCATTTCTTTTTCATTTATTTCTGATCTGATCTTTATGATTTCTTTCCTTCTGCTAGCTTTGGGGTTTTTTTGTTCTTCTTTCTCTAACTGCTTTAGGTGCAAGGTTAGGTTGTTTATTCGAGATGTTTCCTGTTTCTTGATGTAGGCTTGTATTGCTATAAACTTCCCTCTTAGAACTGCTTTTGCTGCATCCCATAGGTTTTGGATCGTTGTGTCTCCATTGTCATTTGTTTCTAGGTATTTTTTGATTTCCCCTTTGATTTCTTCAGTGATCACTTCGTTATTAAGTAGTGTATTGTGTAGTCTCCATGTGTTTGTATTTTTTACAGATCTTTTCCTGTAATTGATATCTAGTCTCATAGTGTTGTGGTCAGAAAAGATACTTGATACGATTTCAATTTTCTTAAATTTACCAAGGCTTGATTTGTGACCCAAGATATGATCTATCCTGGAGAATGTTCCATGAGCACTTGAGAAGAATGTGTATTCTGTTGTTTTTGGGTGGAATGTCCTATAAATATCAATTAAGTCCATCTTGTTTAATGTATCATTTAAAGCTTGTGTTTCCTTATTTATTTTCATTTTCGATGATCTGTCCATTGGTGAAAGTGGGGTGTTAAAGTCCCCTACTATGATTGTGTTGCTGTCAATTTCCCCTTTTATGGCTGTTAGTATTTGCCTTATGTATTGAGGTGCTCCTATGTTGGGTGCATAAATATTTACAATTGTTATACCTTCCTCTTGGATCGATCCCTTGATCATTATATAGTGTCCTTCTTTGTCTCTTGTAATAGTCTTTATTTTAAAGTCTATTTTGTCTGATATGAGAATTGCTACTCCAGCTTTCTTTTGATTTCCATTTGCATGGAATATCTTTTTCCATCCCCTCACTTTCAGTCTGTATGTGTCTCTAGGTCTGAAGTGGGTCTCTTGTAGACAGCATATATATGGGTCTTGTTTTTGTATCCATTCAGCCAGTCTGTGTCTTTTGGTGGGAGCATTTAATCCATTTACATTTAAGGTAATTATCGATATGTATGTTCCTATTCCCATTTTCTTAAATGTTTTGGGTTTGTTATTGTAGGTGTTTTCCTTCTCTTGTGTTTCTTGCCTAGAGAAGTTCCTTTAGCATTTGTTGTAAAGCTGGTTTGGTGGTGCTGAACTCTCTCAGCTTTTGCTTGTCTGTAAAGGTTTTAATTTCTCCATCAAATCTGAATGAGATCCTTGCTGGGTAGAGTAATCTTGGTTGTAGGTTTTTCTCCTTCATCACTTTAAGTATATCCTGCCACTCCCTTCTGGCTTACAGAGTTTCTGCTGAAAGATCAGCTGTTAACCTTATGGAGATGCCCTTGTGTGTTATTTGTTGTTTTTCCCTTGCTGCTTTTAATATGTTTTCTTTATATTTAATTTTTGATAGTTTGATTAATATGTGTCTTGGTGTGTTTCTCCTTGGATTTATCCTGTATGGGACTCTCTGTGCTTCCAGGACTTGATTAACTATTTCCTTTCCCATATTAGGGAAGTTTTCAACTATAATCTCTTCAAATATTTTCTCAGTCCCTTTCTTTTTCTCTTCTTCTTCTGGGACCCCTATAATTCGAATGTTGGTGCGTTTAATGTTGTCCCAGAGGTCTCTGAGACTGTCCTCAGTTCTTTTCATTCTTTTTTCTTTATTCTGCTCTGCAGTAGTCATTTCCACCATTTTATCTTCCAGGTCACTTATCCGTTCTTCTGCCTCAGTTATTCTGCTATTGATCCCATCTAGAGTATTTTTAATTTCATTTATTGTGTTTTTCATCGTTGCTTGGTTCCTCTTTAGTTCTTCTACGTCCTTGTTAAATGTTTCTTGCATTTTGTCTATTCTATTTCCAAGATTTTGGATCATCCTTACTATCATTATTCTGAATTCTTTTTCAGGTAGACTACCTATTTCCTCTTCATTTGTTAGGTCTGGTGTGTTTTGACCCTGCTCCTTCATCTGCTGTGTGTTTTTCTGTCTTCTCATTTTGCTTATCTTACTGTGTTTGGGGTCTCCTTTTCACAGGCTGCAGGTTCATAGTTCCCGTTGTTTTTGGTATCTGTCCCCAGTGGCTAAGGTTGGTTCAGTGGGTTGTGTAGGTTTCCTGGTGGAGGGAACTAGTGCCTGTGTTCTGGTGGATGAGGCTGGATCTTGTCTTTCTGGTGGGCACGTCCACGTCTGGTGGTGTGTTTTGGGGTATCTGTGGCCTTATTATGATTTTAGGCAGCCTCTCTGTTAATGGATGGGGCTGTGTTCCTGTCTTGCTAGTTGTTTGGCATAGGGTGTCCAGCACTGTAGCTTGCTGGTCGTTGAGTGAAGCTGGGTCTTGATGTTGAGATGGAGATGTCTGAGAGATTTTCGCTGTTTGGTATTACGTGGAGCTGGGAGGTCTCTTGTGGACCAGTGTCCTGAAGTTGGCTCTCCCACCTCAGAGGCACAGCCCTGATGCCTGGCTGGAGCACCAAGAGCCTTTCATCCACACGGCTCAGAATAAAAGGGAGAAAAAATGGAAAGAAAGAAAGAAAGAGGATAAAATAAAATAAAATAAAGCTTTGGACTCTCAGATATTAGCGTCAGATTATTTCTGCCTAATTATTTCATCATTCTCCAACATGATTCAAGTCCAGGAAGCACAGAGAGTCCCATACAGGATAAACCCTTTTAAAGAAACAGTATGCATCCAAATTTTAAGCCTCTCTCTCCAGAAGTTCCTTAACTCCAGACAAGTTCTTTAATATTGACAGCCTCTTGCCACGAGCTTCCCGGACCCTCTCTCTGCCACCCCCAAGCTTCCTTTTCCAAGTTTTCTGTTCTTGATCTGCAAGTCTCATGAAGGGCAGCACACCTGTATCTGTTCCTTCTCAGCTTTGGTCACCATCCCCTTGCCCACTGCTATAACTTCTAATAGCTGGTTAGAAGCAACTACAATAACAACAAAAGAATAATACCCAAAACAATTTTTTTTCTTTTTGAAAAAGAAGTCTTTAGATGATAGAAATTTGCATTTTGAAGTCTCCAAAATTTCAGGGTATATTCCAGTTATTGAAAATCTACGTTACCGTAATTATCTTACATAGGATAGCCCTAGGTAGATAACATTTTGACTAAAAAATTTATAATAATCTTTATCATAAAATATAGGGTTTTATAATAAGCATAATCTTGGGACCTGCTTTATATCTTCTGCTCTGAGGAGGGATATTAAACTAGGGACCTTAAGGACACGAGAGAAGGAGGAAAGAGCATTTTACACAGACAGAAATCAGAGCACATCAGTCAGAAATGCTTTTGGGTATAAGCCTGAAAATACTCCAAATAGTACAAATTTGAAGGTTTTTTTTCCCTCAGATACTAAATAGTTTGTGGATAGGAAAGGGTTGGCCTGGGTTCTTCACATAAATAGATTCAAACATTTTGTAGAACTTATGTATCCATGATTCACTCTCTTTTCCCCATGGTCATCACTGGGTTTTTTTCCTCCTAAATTCCAAGCATGAAAAAGGCTGTGAGAAGGAAGGTGACAGCATCAACCCCTTTTGTCTTTTATAAGTAAGTGGCTCCAGCAGGTTTCCACATCCAGGCCTTTGGTTAGTGTTCAGTCACATGTTTACTCCTAACAGCCAGGGTGGCTAAGAAAATAAATATTTAGCTCTTCTAGTCCCTGGAGTGGAAATGGCAAGGAAACCTTCTATGATCTAGGTCATGAGGCATACAGACTTAAGGTAGGTATATATGACATAAGGCATACTAAAATCCTTAATATGGTTCCTCCTATTCCTGAAAGACTGAGAAGAAAAAAGGTAAGAGAGAGGAAATTAAGAAGTCTGATAACAGGGCCTAACACTGATAGGTGAGAAAAGTACTTTAGATATATTTGGACATAAATGGAGAAATTGAGGACTTTAGGTTAGTGGCTTTCTTTCTTGGACTTAACTTGAGAAAGATCTGAGCTTAGGAGAATTTGAAATATAGGCGTGGCTTAGTGTCCCATGTCATGTGTAAGAAATAAGAAAGCACCAGTGGTGGGAAAGAGGTAGAAAGATGGTGATTAAGTCAGTATTCTTGACTCCCAATGTGATGTCTTATTCAGGATACTATGAATATCCTGTGTGCTGCAGTGAATGGACACCAGCTTATCAAGCTTGCTGGCAAACATGCATGCTAATCAGAAAAAGCAAATGCCACAGACGGGGATACTGAGGCCAGATAAATTGTTCAGGCCAACTGGTCTAGTGATGAGACAGTCACATCTGAATGGACACCAGCAACAGAGTTAACGAAAATGCAAATGGGTATGGGGAAACCTGGTTCCCTCTCTCACCTCTGCTTGAAAGCACGGTAAGCCTGTCCCTCTTCCTCATATTCAGGTACCACTTTAGTGGAAAAAAAAAATAATACAAAATGTGATATATAAGCCTAACCAACTTTGACAGAAAGTTCACTATGAAACTGACAGAAGTTTTAAACTGAAAAGACATTGTTTAAACATAAAAAGAATGGAAACCAATTTTAATTGGAAAAACTTAGTGCATCAGCTACACAGAACAACAGGACCTTAAGAAATCAGGTCAGTTAGAGGCAAAGAAACTATTTTCTCTACCCATCAAAGTACAGGATGAGTAAGTATATTACTCCACTATTCCTCATCTATCTTATCCTCTGTTGTTCATTGAAGCTTTTCTCTCCTTTCATTCGGATCAGCATAATGATATGTTCTGTTACCCCTAATATGTTTACACTGCATTTTTGCCCAGTGTCCTCTGCCACCCTCTCCACAGCAAAGCTGTTCAAAAGTATTGTCTGCACTTTGTGGATGCAACACTTTGCTTCCCATTTGCTCTTCAAACCACTCCAACAATCTACCTAGCTTCCTCTCAAACTTTGATGAAATTGCTCTTGCCAAGGTCACAAAGACCTCACATTGCCAAATTCACTGGAACATTCACTCCTACCAGTTTCGTCAGAGAAGGGGGTGGGGGGTTGGGGAGAGGAAGAGTGGAGGAGGGGGAGAGGAGGAGGGAGGAAGGGGAGAGACAGTTTGGCCCAGGTGGCCATTCCATTGTTCTTAAACTTTTCTCTTTTCTGAGCTTCCTTTATAATATATACTTTCTCACATGATTGATTGTTTTAGGCAGCATTCCATATAACTGATCATTATATGTGGAATGGCTTGGGGCTCCACTAGGGAGACTAAAAGCTCTTTCATTTTTCTATTCTCTTTCATCAATGCCAGTGGCATTAAATCCCAAATGTCTTCTACATTGAATCCCAGACTTAAATTTCTAATGGCTTACATGCCCCTTGAGTGTGCCATTCTCCACAACTATAGGCAAGTGCTCCAGAATGTATATTCCCATACTGCTGTAGGTCTTGCCACTTTCACTGCAACATTTTTAAGTGGATCACATTCACCTTTAATTATCACCTACTTCCTCAAAATTCTTTGGTGAGTTTCCTCTACAAGCTCGTGCAGATCTTCTCCTACCATTCCCTAAGAATCCCTGCCATACACTACCTTTGTATGCCTACCTAAGAATTCAAATGCACAAGACCAAAAAAGATTTAAACTAATATTTTCAATGATAATATTTTAAAATATTATTAGTGATCAACTATAATAGAGAAATGATCTATTCTTTGTTTTGGAACACACTTCTACCTTAAGACATTTCTTGGCTACTATTTTTAAACCAAGAATAAAAACAATGTAAAAAATTACAACAGCCCAACATAAAATACTAAAACAAATAAGATTAAGAAAATAATTTTTAGTTAAGATGAGACATTAAAATAAAAATATAACATAATTTTGCAATTTAACTTCATTCTATAAATGAAACTTATCATTGGATGCTTACTAAGGGCCATATAGTTTTCTAAGGATTTTATATGTATTTAATTGAATTGGCAGTGTTTATCCTCATTTTACAAGTTAAGAAATTGAAGTACAAGGTAAAATAAACTGCCCAAGTTTGAACAGCTAATAAGTGGTGGAACTGGGTTTAAAACCCAGGATTTTGTTATCCAGAACACACACTTAAATTTTTTTTCAGTGTGTTATATTGCGTTTAAGATTATGCTATTTTTTGTTATTTTGTCATTTTTATTTTTAAATGTATTATTATTATTATTTTAGATTATTATTAATTTACTTATTTTACCATTTAAATATTATGTCTTTCCTTTGTTAAAATTGTTTACCACATATTTAACTTTCTTAAGTCATATTATTTCATAATTTGTATTCAGTAGAAATATAAAATTGCTTAAACAAGACAGATATTTATTTCTCTCTCACATAAAATAACTTGAGGTGAGAAGTCCTGGGTTTGTAAGAAGCTCCATGCTTATTCAGAGACCTAGACTCCTTCCCTCTCTCTGCTCCACCATCTTGTAGCACAGAGGTCAACTCAACTTAACTACCAGACCACCAATTCCAAACCTCAGATGGGAGAGGATAGAAGGGCAAAAGGGCATAGTCCTAGCAGAATAATTTTCACAAACTTCTATCATCTCACTGGGGACAAATCAGGCTGGGAAATTTAGTTTTTTTATGTAGGTATGTTGTCACCCAAAATATAATAGAGGTTCTATAAGTGAGAAATAAAGATTAGATATTCAGTGGAATAGCAATTGCTGAGATACTGTCAATACAACTGGATCAACAATAAGTCATGTAATAATTCTCCTGCTTTTCAGCTGACTTAATATTCATTGTTGAAGAAGTGGTTGATTTTCATGTAGTTACAACAATAATGTTGAATGTCAGTTATACAACTTAATTTTGTTAAATTATTATACATAACCTATCTGTTAATTCACAGTAAATTTTACCTTATCCCAATAGTCTTTAGGGCATTATTAGATAAATATCAATCTCTAGGGTAAAATATCTTCTCTGAGTCACTATATTCCTTCGAATATAATTTTGAATCTTTGAAAAACTGTATTATTTTTCCTTTTCTCTGTTATGATCGGTCCTTAAGGAGAACAGACTTATAATTTCAGTAAAGGAACTATTAATACTTTATAACAGTTTAATCATAAATTATACCCAACATCCCCCTGAAACACATAAAACAATTCTAGTTTTACAAATGAGATTGCAGAAGTAAAGTAAGGGCCCATTCCTTGTTGGAAAACTCACTCGACTATTATTAATCCTGAAAATGTTCTTGATAGTAGATGAACTGCATAAGAGACTTTCTAATTACCCTAAGTTCCATTAAAGTATTTTAATGCTTCATTAAAGCTGATGGATGGTACACACCTTTGATTATTCAGGGGCTGATTACTTGTGAAAAACACTTACACCACCAAAGTGTCAGCTAAATAGAGTTCACATCTTATGATATGTTAAGGTTGTGCCTGCAAGGAATAGATAAAGTCAGTCTTAGGAGCTCTCTCGGGAATTATTTAAGAACTATTTTTATCATCATATTTTGTTTTAGTATGTCCATTAATGACTGGAAATTTAAACTAGGGAAACTATAAAAAGGCAGTACTTTAAACTTGCCAAATGTATGAATAATAATAAAAGATTAAAAATAATGAAACAAAGAATCACAGGGTTACTTCTCTACCTGTTATAACATTCTAAAATATACATTTGGCATGCCTCTACCAAAGCATCAATTTTACTAATAGAAGAAAATAACTCCTTATGTTAATTGGCAACATGACCAAAATAAAACGGAGGCAAGAAAAAATAACACAATTATGAAATTTAGTTTATAATAGCAAAACCTTTTCATAACATAATTATTTTCCCCAGAATCTGATCATTTGAAACTCCATGCCAACTAGCAATCAATGAATTATATACAATTAAAAATCAGCTTTTGAAATATCACTAGTTTCAATGTGCAGTGGGCTTCCCTACTGTTTTTCTCTTCTTGAAACACATGTGTGGCTCCTTTGCCTTTGTTGCACTTTATCTGTTAGATGATTCAAATTTTGATTGCTTTTTTCTAATATATGTTGTGTAGCTTTAAATGTTCAAAATATATATTAAATAGATTCATGCATTAAGAAAAGGGTATATTTACATCACTTTTGGGAGGACCCTGTGTCAGCATGGGTCAAACATGCCTTGTAGTCATTAAGGATTTGAAGAATTCTATTTTTTTTTTATCTCAAGAAGAGCTTAATGTCTCTTCAGTGTTCATGAAGTTTGTTAAATTGCTCATTTATAGCAGCTTATGTAAGCATATGGGGAGCTGACTCAGATAAGTTCCACATGACACAATATTTACAAACTCTTGGAGCTCAAACAATCCTTTCATTGGTTTGGAACCCACAGAAGAAGGGATGTCCCTAAGCTATATGTTTCTGCGGCAGCCTGGAATTTAATTAATGGCCTTACTTTATTCTATAAGCATAATAAGTTGTAAAACCATTAAGATGTAATTTGAGAGAACAGTTTCTGTCAGTAAGGATTAGTGGTTTAAAGTGTAGATTCTGGATCCAGGCTACCTAGGTTTGAAACACAGCTCCACCACTTATTAACTTTGCAAAATTTCTTTTTTATTCAGCTTTATTGAGGTATAATTGAAAAAATGTAATATATTTAAACTGTTCTATGTAATGATTTGATATATGTATATATTGTGAAAGGATTTTCCCCATCCAGTTAAATAACATTCATCACCTCACTTGTTCTTCTTTCCTTTTTGTTGAGACATTCAAGTTCTACTCTCTTTCAACAAATTTCAGTCATACAATACAGTGTTATCAACCATAGTCTCAAATGGTATACATTAGATCCTCAGACCTTACTCATCTTATAACTGCATTCGTCTGTCGATGGGCATTTAGGTTGCTTCCATGACCTGGCTATTGTAAATAGTGCTGCAATGAACATTGGGGTGCATGTGTCTTTTTGAATTATGGTTTTCTCTGGGTATATGCCCAGTAGTGGGATTGCTGGATCATATGGTAATTCTATTTTTAGTTTTTTAAGGAACCTCCATACTGTTCTCCATAGTGGCTGTATCAATTTACATTCCCACCAACAGTGCAAGAGGGTTCCCTTTTCTCCACACCCTCTCCAGCATTTGTTGTTTGCAGATTTTCTGATGATGCCCATTCTAACTGGTGTGAGGTGATACCTCACTGTAGTTTTGATTTGCATTTCTCTAATAATTAGTGATGTTGAGCAGCTTTTCATGTGCTTCTTGGCTATCTGTATGTCTTCTTTGGAGAAATGTCTATTTAGGTCTTCAGCCCATTTTTGGATTGGGTTGTTTGTTTTTTTAATATTGAGCTGCATGAGCTGTTTATATATTTTGGAGATTAATCCTTTGTCCGTTGATTCATTTGCAAATATTTTCTCCCATTCTGAGGGTTGTCTTTTTGTCTTGTTTATGGTTTCCTTTGCTGTGCAAAAGCTTTGAAGTTTCATTAGGTCCCATTTGTTTATTTTTGTTTTTATTTCCATTACTCTAGGAGGTGGATCAAAAAAGATCTTGCTGTGATTTATGTCAAAGAGTGTTCTTCCTATGTTTTCCTCTAAGAGTTTTATAGTGTCTGGTCTTACATTTAGGTCTCTAATCCATTTTGAGTTTATTTTGGTGTATGGTGTTAAGGAGTGTTCTAATTTCATTCTTTTACATGTAGCTGTCCAGTTTTCCCAGCACCACTTATTGAAGAGACTGTCTTTTCTCCATTGTGTATCCTTGCTTCCTTTGTCATAGATTAGTTGACCATAGGTGTGTGGGTTTATCTCTGGGCTTTCTATCTTGTTCCATTGATCTATATTTCTGTTTTTGTGCCAGTACCATATTGTCTTGCTTACTGTAGCTGTGTAGTATAGTCTGAAGTCAGGGAGTCTGATTCCTCCAGCTCCGTTTTTTTCCCTCAAGACTGCTTTGGCTATTCGGGGTCTTTTGTGTCTCCATACAAATTTTAAGACTTTTTGTTCTAGTTCTGTAAAAAATGCCATTGGTAATTTGATAGGGATTGCATTGAATCTGTAGATTGCTTTGGGTAGTATAGTCATTTGCACAATATTGATTCTTCCAATTCAAGAACATGGTATATCTCTCCATCTGTTGGTATCATCTTTAATTTCTTTCATCAGTATCTTATAGTTTTCTGCATACAGTTCTTTTGTCTCCCTAGGTAGGTTTATTCCTAGGTATTTTATTCTTTTTGTCTCGATGGTAAATGGGAGTGTTTCCTTAATTTCTCTTTCAGATTTTTCATCATTAGTGTATAGGAATGCAAGAGATTTCTGTGCATTAATTTTGTATCCTGCAACTTTACCAAATTCATTGATTAGCTCTAGTAGTTTTCTGGTGGCATCTTTAGGAAGACTCTATTTTTGATATTTAAAAAAATGCTTCCTCTTTGGAATACCCACATGGCCTTTGTTTTCCTAACTGAATTCTACTTGAAAGCCACAAGGTACAATGCTGAACACACAGACAAAAATATATGGACATAAAATACTATAATGGGTTGGAGACATCTGAAACTTGAATGACAAAAATGGCATTTTAAAGTCAAGTAAAACTAAAGATCACCCTCTACCACTCATAAAAGAGAATTTTTTGTTGATATTTCTAGCTATCCACCACTTTATGATAGTTAGAAAATTGATACCCAAAATGAGATTAGAAAAGATATTCTACTAGAGCCAGTGATAATTTATAAAATATTTTTGAAAGAATTCATATCTGAATTAAATTTGAGATGGTATCTGGGCTTCTCCAATGGAGCTAAATAATCATCAGGTGGCCAACCCACCACCAAAACTTGGATGATTATATCAAGAAGATATTTTACCTCAACCACTGGCACCATAATTCATCTAAGGAAAAAAACTGCATGTGTGTGTGTGTATATATGTATACATACATAAATATATATTAAAATATGCATACATAAATATATATGCATATATAAGTGTGTATATGTATATATACTGCTTTATATAATTATTATACATAAATGTAATATATATATAAATGTTTATATATATGTAATATTGAAAATGAAAACCCTGAGTTTTCAAAGAGTCTGACCATAACCAAAAATATGTTGGTACTTGAGAGAAAGGAATCTAGGCAAAAAAATAAGAATATGAGGGAGTAGAAAAAGAGAGGAAGTTACCAGCTGTGTGCAGTACGAATCATGAGTGTAATCTATAAAGATTCATTTTATTCTATATCAGAATACTTGATGTGATTGGAGTGTGTGTGTATGTGTGTTGTATGCCAAAGAACAGCAGAAGGAAATTTTGCTTCCAGGCGGATGTAGGCAAAAGATAGCCTGTGAGAACACAGATACCATGAGCAGACAGTAGTTTGAAAACATGCCCTTGGGAATTTGCAAATACTGAGGAGAGTGCTTTGGACTTTGCCAGATCATGGAGCTAAACTTTGAGGTCAATTTTACCTGGACTTTTGAGGTGAATATTTCACAAATGTATTGGTTACACATCTCCAAGCTAATCCTGTAACTTGTCAGAAAGGCACAAGTTCAAGGAACAATAAATTTTTTCCATCTGCATCATGTTAGTTGGCATAAATATTATTGCTGTTATTCTTCCAAATCATTATAGAAGTATAAGCAGTAATTTTAACACTAGTATTGACATTTTATTTTATAACTAGCTTTCATATATTTTTCCTTTAAGTTACTCAATAATTCTATAATGAATTTTAACCTTATTACTTTAATTTTAAAAGAATGACACAGTCTTTTAATTGTTAAACTACCTGCTTCAGGTTAAAAATGTTAATAGTAGAAGAACTGGAATTAGCATGCTCTTTTCACTATAACTCTCTAAGTGATTCATTGTTCTGAGTTAAGGAAAGGGATGAATTGAAGTATCTTTTACTCTAAAAAAATATAGTGGGTATAAATACACAATTTATATTTTCACTCTGCTGTCAAAAAAATGACTCTTTGATGGGAGTCATTTAAGTCAAGGACAACCAGATTGATGTTTTTGCTTTATTATATTTCATGGTCAATTATTATTAAAATTGTTTCCTAAAACAGGGTTTTCAATATAATTCCACTGTTTTGTTTCATGCAAGAAAAATTCCATCTCAAAATCTGACATGAACATTTCTCTTTTCAAAAGACTAGCAAAATTAAACCCTAGAACTTCATATCAAATATGCAGCAATATTTTTGAAATTTGTAAGTGGTTAGTTCAATATTTTTTTGTTCTCATTTTTCTAGGCTTTTAGAGTAAATACTCTTGCAAGAGGACTTTTTTTTTAATGAATTCATAACTGCTACTTTTCTATTTACTCTTTCCCAAAATGAAGGTATTTTAGTCAGAAGATTTGTACTTTTGCAAATAGTGCTTTTAACTTACATATAAACAAAGGTAATTCAGTATTAAGGCAGTTTGTTCTGGTAGTGTTGATTTTTAGCTTTTTATTTTAAAATAATTTTAGGTTGAAAGAAGTGTTTCAAAAATTGTATATAGTGTTCGCATTGTATACTTTCACCCATCTTCAAATGTTAATAACTTACATAGTCATAGTATAATAATTAAAATCTATGAATTTGCTTCTCTTGACACTAGAGAAATATATAGTCTAAACTTTAAGTGAACATGAATCTTGGAAACTTATCACATATAATACTAGAAAAATAATGAAGTTTAAATCAAGTTGTTTATTTGGTTGTTTTACTTTTAATCTTTGACTTATGGCTAATTTACTTAGAGCGCAGCACCTGATGGGAAACAGAATAAGGATGAAGATATAAATTTATCTTTTGTGTAAAATTAAATATTTATTTCACATTTTCTAATTTTTTTTTTCATTTAACATGCTATTAAAATATTTAACATAGTTTGAACAAGGAGATAATTTAGGTGTTCTGCTCTTTTGATCATCTGATCTCTTGGATTAGCTAGATAGCTTTGTATAATTTCTTCTGAAGAATTCCCAGAAGTGTCTTTGAAGCAATGAAAAGGCTATTTTTTTGTGTGTGGTATTATTTTCCTCCACCGTGTGAGGTTTATCAGTTTATCACTGAATATATACTCTGGATATTCTTGCCCAGTAATGCATATTTGTGAACAAATATGATGAACAAATATGTTGAATAATTATAATAAAAGGTAAGCCTATCATAATTTTATTTTGAATGTGGTCAATAAATTGTCTGAATACTGTGAAAAAGCTGCTGACGATACTCATTCATTCAAGTAAATTTACATTGTACCCAATACCTTCAATATGCTCCTCTAGATCTCCTTCTAAGATCCTCTACCTGCTTTGTGACTCTATGAGCTATATCACTGGGGTCTGTTGCTCTATCATTTCTGGGGGATGGGGACTAGTCAATGGGGAACACAGGCAGGAAATGAGAGTTAGATAGGAAAGTAAGATCAAAGTAATCATTCCCTTGACGTCTTCTGTGAAAGGTTACTACAAACTGCCTACTTTTATCTAAAGGGCGGCCCTGACTCAGCTCCCTCTCTTTAGGTACAAATAACTATTGCTGTCTCCTAACTCTTTTCAGGCTTGAGATATCAAAAGTGCCCATTCTGGGCTTCCCTGGTGGCGCAGTGGTTGAGAATCTGCCTGCCAATGCAGGGGACACGGGTTCGAGCTCTGGTCTGGGAAGATCCCACATGCCGCGGAGCAACTAGGCCCGTGAGCCACAACTACTGAGCCTGCGCGTCTGGAGCCTGTGCTCCACAACAAAGACAGGCCACGATAGTGAGAGACCCGCGCATCGCGATGAAGAGTGGCCCCCGCTTGCCACAACTAGAGAAAGCCCTAGCACAGAAACGAAGACCCAACATAGCAATCAATCAATAAATCTTTAAAAAGAAAAAAAAAAAAAGAAATGCTTTAAAAAAATTTAAAAAAAAAAAGCGCCCTTTCTTAGTAAACCTACGGCACTGCACTGTCCATTGAGATTCACCTGTACTTTGTACTCTGTGTGCGTGTGTGTGTGTGTGTGGAGAAAGAGAGAGAGAGTGAGAGAGATACAGGGAGAGAGATACAAGACAGAGAGACAGAGACATAGAAGAGGAAGTAGAGACAAAGAGAGACCAAGGGACATGGAGAGCTTTCAGAAATCAAAGCTCTGAGCTTCATGACCGCAGATAATGGAGACAAGAGTATATACAAGATAGACCAAGAAAGGAAGACGATCTGATCAAATCCAGTGGATCCTAGCTAGTTTAAAATAGTAACAATAAAGAAAGAGGCCCGGACCAGGTACAGGACCTAGAAAAAAATACGTAAATTAAATTATATTAATTTTTGATTCCTGCCTCTCTTTCCTTGTTTTGGCACATCTCCTTAAGACCAGACACCATTCCCCTTACTCCCCTCCACCTCCAGGAATATAGGACTTGCCCCTCAATGAGGTACCATTCCAAAGTACAACCTGGGTAAATCCCATTCTCATCATTTCCATACTTTCCCAAATCAAGTTATTTATCTCACCAGTGTGTGTCAATATCACAACTTTTAAACTTTAATTTCCAATTTTAAGAACACATTACTGCAGTTTGACCTGTAATTTAAATTATCTTAATAATATGCTGGTGTCTAAGATATTATCAATAATTTAAATTCCCTCCTAATTAACATGGTTACATTTCAACAATAATTTTCTAAAGATCTAAACCCATGGATGATGAAAATGTCAGGCCTTGGGTGTGAATTAATTGGAATGATTTAGGGGGTAGAGTGCTATAATCAAAATGGAAGTGATCTAGGTATACAAAGTCCTAGGTATGTAATCTAAATCCTCCACTATTTGATAAAAGCAAATATTCCTTAGTTACCATGGCCTTGTTAATTTCTATGCAGATTAGAAGATTCTGTCATCCTTTAAATCATCTATCTATCTGTCCCCTTAATATCCATGTCTATCCTTGAGAGTCTCTGCCCTCGGATGATTCAGTATCGTGAGGAAATAATTCTCCATGTGAAAAAAATTTTCAGGCTCTTTTTGCTAAATAGTTCATCTGAAGTGAAAGTCTTGGAAGAGCTTCCTTGGGTCAGTGAGAATTGCAGAGTAACAGATGACAAAATAGGATCTGGGAGAAAGGGAGGAACTATTGGTTAGGAGGTTATAAAGCTTAATTTGACTTTGGATTAGACTCCATTCTACTCTGAAAGTTAGTCATTTTTACTCTGCAAAAATTTTATACATGTTATTCAAATTGGTAAGAAAAAATGTGCATGAGGGTTAATTTATGAAACTTAAAAAAAGCAATAGGAAAAATATCAGTGAGGTTGAGCAGAGAAATTTGAAGTTGTCATATCCAGCATAAATAAATCTATAGCCCATGATAATATTGTGACTATTGAGACGAGGCCCTGCCGTGACTTATGATGATAAAGCTCAAGGTTATGTAACTAAGGAAGACATGTAAAATCAGGTTGAAAAATACATTCAGATAAAAATACTCAAGGGGGGCTTCCCTGGTGGTGCAGTGGTTGAGAGTCTGCCTGCCAATGCAGGGGACACGGGTTCGAGCCCTGGTCTGGGAAGATCCCACATGCCACGGAGCAACTAGGCCTGTGAGCTGCAGTTACTGAGCCTGCGCGTCTGGAGCCTGTGCTCCGCAACAAGAGAGGCCGCGATAGTGAGAGGCCCGCGCACCGCGATGAAGAGTGGCCCCCGCTTGCCACAACTAGAGAAAGCCCTCGCACAGAAACGAAGACCCAACACAGCCATAAATGAATAAATAAATAAATGGATCATCACGTTTAAAAAAAAAAAAAAAGAAAACCAGCCTGTATTTAAAAAAAAAAAAAAAAAAAACTCAAGGGAAGAAACAGATAAAATAGTAAATAGTGAATGCTCAGGATATGATGTCTAGACAGTTCAGGAATAATTTAAATCATTGTACACAGTAAGTACTTAATAAACATTGGTTGAATGTGTTGAGAAAGATCATGAGGACCTTTAATATACAAGTGATAATCCTTCTGGTCCCATTATGGAAAAATCTAGAGTAGTATATTGAGAAAACATATTTTCATATCTGGCTTGAATGTTTATCACTTGGGATTGTAGTTCCAGTGCTGGTCTATCTCTTCCATGAAGAGGGAAAATTTTCATAACCTATTATTCCAAGAAAATTAGTTTTCTTGCTTGCCTGTTTATTTTGTCTGCTAGAGGATATGTGGCTCCAAAAGAGCTCACCTTGTTGCCAAAAACATGCCCTATTTTTTGTGTTGCTTTTCTGAATTTCTTGCTTCTTGACTCAAAGGGAGGAGTCGACACTCAAGAAGTGTTGGTAGAAAACAAACTATCCTTTATTGTACATCTGCCTATCACATGCCCTACACTAAAAGCACCATCTAAATACCTACCTATATATCTAAATACACACTGCATACTCCCCTCCCTAATCCCTCCCCACTCTTCTCCCTCCCCTCCCCCACCACACAAGGATATATTTTACTCTTCACTACAAATCAATGTATGATTCAAAAGTATGGTGATTTGTCTAATGCTACTTCTAACTAGAAAATATGGAGCTAAGATTTAAATTTAGGTTCTTCCACAGCACATTAGTAATAGGAAATGAGGATACAAATCACATGTTCTTAATCTAATACAACATTATTTTCATTTTAATAAGCTACATTTCTCATATGTTTAGCAGTGTCTATAATTTTCTTATTGTCACTTTTGTTAATTTCTGTCTCTCTACATCGGTCCTACTATTACATTCCACAATAAATATTTTTTAAAAAATAAATTCATGTGCTCGTATCTGGAGAAAGCTGAAAAGAAAAAATAGGGATTTGTGGATAGAAATCAGGCAGAACATTGGCATGAGGCAGTTAGAAAGACAAATGGCCCAATGCTAAGGTCTACTGGAAGAAAAGAATAGGGTGGATGAGGAGCCATCTCAGTGTGAAAATGTGAGCTTACTGGTCAAACTGGCAGAACACCCCACGTGTCTGAGGGCAGTTCTTATAGCTTAAGAACACTCACTGACTCCTGGTAATAAATGCTTAATCATACATTTGCTTTCCTTTAAAAGTTCAATATTTTTAACTTCCAATGAGTTTCAAAAATGTAATCCTTAACATAAATCAACATTTTGACTAGAAAAATCTGCAAAATGCTTTTCTCACCACACTGAACATGATTTCATTTATAAAATAAATGACATGCCATCAATAAGGAGAGCTGAGCTGACAAAGACAAGCCTCACTCTCTGTAAAAAAAAAAAAAAAATACATAACTACTTTATTGCCCAATGCATCAAAATGAATTGATTTTAATTTTTTTCTCCAATCATTGCCTTCTATCATGCTTCCTTGAATCTCCTTTTTCTTTCCCTTAACTACATTTTGTACAGTTTCCATTATTTTGTGTTCATGTTCAAGTATGTAAAAGCCTAGTCAAATTAAAGAAACTACTCCATGTTCACTTAATATTAGCTTTACCCCCTCCCATCAGCACTGGCTAGACTTTAGCAGGAGGGACTAGGGGAGAAAATGTAGACTGTATTCTTTTCCTGAAATGACTCCCCCTCCTCTTCCCCCTCCAACTCTTCCTCTTCCCCCTCCAACTCTTCCGCTTCCCCCTCCTCCTTTTCTTTTTCTGGCTTCCACTCCTCTGGCGAGTTCATGTCGGAAGGAGGAGTAGATCTGAGAGGCAAGTACCTCATGCTTATGTATTTATCCACCATTGTAGACCTCTGTTTGCTTCTGTTTCTCCTTTGGTTAAGACAGAGTATGTGTGTTCTCTGTGAGACAGGGAACAGAAAGTTGTTTATCAAATGGATGACATGTGTGAATACTTGAGGGAACCCTGCAGGGAAAGGACCCTCTGCACAATTTCCCAAGGTAAGAAATGTAATCCAGCATGGTCTCTTCAGTTACACAACTATCTACACCACAGCATCTTTGCTCAGCAGCCAGCCTCCCAAGTGGTGAATCTTAAGTGATTTCAAAGTGGACTCTCTTCACAGGGTCCACTTGACCCGTCAGACATTTCCTTTATCCTTAACATCCTAAGCAAGTGTAATGCTGGCTGTTCCATGGCATTCCCATATCTATATTCTTTTTTTCAACAATACTCTTTTTTCCAAGTTCAAATAATAAGCCCCTGGGATAGATCAGTCAGTAGAGTGCATAAGTAGACATCCATTCCGGGAAAGATGCCAGTCTAAATAATTGCTTCATTCCTTTTTTATAACACAAAATAATGATTGCATATTTGTTTCCAGGTGTAATTTCTAGTAGCCAATTTTAGTATAAGAAAAATACCAGTCAACATGACGTAAAACATAAAAACAAATAAAATCACATTTTAAAGAGGTAAAAGAAACCATTGATGCTGGAAACCAAGTGAAACAAAAAAACAGAATCATATGTATATGTTAAACTTTTGTGGTCTATGGAGATGTGATTAGAAACCTGCAGAGTAGGGTTTTAAACGCTACCTGGAAGAGAAGATATAGCATTAGGCTTTGTAGAAGCAGGCAGCTACAACAAGGCCTGCTTTGCTCAAAGACTAGAAAACTGAGACCATTTGATCCACACTTGAAGTCATGGGAGGAGACTTAGTCATGAGAAATAGGAAATCAGAGTCTCTGTCACACATGGATGTGAGATCTAGAATTGCATTGCAACTTGGGAGTAGAAACCAACACCAAAATAAGATAATGACCTGCAACACGTCCACATTCAGTTGCTATCTTAGAATAATATAAGCCAGAGTGGCAAAATGATTTTGAAGGAAATGTTTTTAGAACCAAGTCATATGGAACTCTCCACAGGGGTGGGTACAAAAAGTACTGCTCCTCAAAGATGAGCCAAAATTTTAACAAGCCACCTCATAAGGAAATAAACTACCATGAGGGAGAGTCAATTGCTATAAACAGGAGATTTAGCAGTACCAGAAAATAAATAACAGGAAACTAAAGGAGATTATAAAAGTACTATAAAAAATGACCAAAAATATTTAAAGGCATAGAATGATAAACGCTATTTATTCATTCATAGATAGTATAAAAATATTTGAAAAATAACTCAGTATAACTTCTAAAATTAAAAATACGGTAATTAAATTTTTAAATAGCTTTTAAAATATATAGAATTATATAAAAGATTTGCAGTAATAACCCATGCAATATAGTACAGTAATCTTGAAAGGTGGAAAATACGGAAGAGATGTTAAAAATGCTAAGGATGTACTGAGAAAATCCGGGGGGGGGGGGAAGGAAGTGTAAGCAATATTGTAAGATAATATCGAGTGTTTTCTAGGTTCAGAGAGAATACTGAATCCTTACACTGACTGTATGCCAATCTTCAAACATTATAAAAATCTAATCCTTACCTATATACATCATAGAGAGAATGCAGAACATTAAATTTAGAGAAAATCAAAAGCACTTCACTATCTCATTAGACTGACAATACTTCTCATTAATAAGAATATATGACTGAAGACAAGTGATTAACAAGTTCAAATAGCTGAGGGAATATTGAGCTGTCACTAGACTTCTACGTCCACCTAGATTATCATGCAAAAATAAGAAGAACATAAAGAGCTTTTAGATTACATTCAGAATTTCATAAAGAAAAAAAATACTATAATGAATTTCACAGAAAACAAAAGGAAGAAGTCATACACAAGGAAAAGAAATGGTAAACTAAGGAATTAGTAAATATATTAGCTACTTTATTACTCATTTGATGAAAAATTTCAGAGAATTTAAAAATTAGTCAGGTCAGAAACAACATACTATACAAAAAATAATACTAAACACCAAATGAGAAGATCTCAGATAAATCATTTTATGGTTCCTGTATTGTTCAGAAGATAAGTGTGTGGATTAACTTTCAATTTGTCATAGTATGCATATTAGTAATTTATAAGGAACAAATAAAATTCAAAATACAGTGTTTTTAAAAAGAAGAATAATGAAGAAAACCTGATGCATCCACAGGAAAGCAAGATTGGGGGGGAAAAATAAACTAAAATGGTATACAAAGAAAACACAAAATGACATAGAAAATGTCCAAATATATCAGAAATAACAACATATAAGTGACTTGAACTTGCCTCTTAATAAACAGTCACAAACTATTTTTTTTAAACATGGTGTTGATTGACATATTAGGAGAAATTTAAGGGCCTCAAAAATGAATGACATTTAATGAGGTTAGTAAGTAGGGTACAATGGAAACAAAGAATGAGACTTACATGCATATTGTACTTAGATAATAAGATGTTCGAGTTTAATATATCAGACTAGAACAGTTGTCAGTGATGCTAATATTCAGATAAGGCCATGGAAACTGAAGAATCTGAAGATCAAAGAAATCAACTGTCTAGGATATAGCTATATTTGTCTACATGGAGCTTTGAATTCACCGAGGTTGATACCAACTACAGTGTAGTAAGGCAGACTTTATCTTTAGGTGATGAAGTAATCATTTAAGTGAGAAGATCTAACCGGAATATCAATAAAGAAAAAGAAGACAGACAGATATCATGACTCTTAAGTAGGAACAATTGAAAGGTACTGAAGCATGAGATGGACATTATCTTTGTTTTGAAAAGGTTATGCTGGCTTTGGTTGGGAACAAATGCAGAGTTTGTGAAGGATTGTGACGATATGGAGGAGTTTGTAGACTACGTTTAGGAAGTGACTGCTGCCATAGAACTGTAAGTAAGTTAATTTATGGAGTGTTGAGCCTAACAGTTAAAGAAGACAGATGTTTTGTTTGTGGATTATCTCAAGCTGAAGCACCACTCTATACCCTATCTCTGTATCAGAAGTAAGCTGTTCCATTTGACCGCAGACTAGAGCATCAGCTGATGTGTAATGAAAAATGAAGTCAATAGCAAAAAAGCAAGATCAGTTGGTGCTTTAGTAATTTGGAGACAATAATAAAAGTATAGGTATGCACTAGAACTATTCTAATTTCAGTTGATTAAAAATGTAAATCTCTCTCTGTATATGTATTCATATATTTTGCCTTCTCCACAGACTTCAAAAATTATTTGTTATATATAGCTGATCATTTCTGCTGATATCACATTGAATTTAACTGAAATTTGGCCTGCAAAATTCATGAGATATATTATAAATCTTTTAAATAATTCACATGTGTAATAATATGCATGGAGCACAGCATAACATGTATGAGGCATACAAATATTTTCAAGTCTAAAATTTACCTTACACCACTGGTTTTGGAGACATTAATAGATTACTTTTATTTTCCTTCACTTCACTTCATATGTCCCTATGCTTTATAACTGCTTCATTTAATTAAATGGTGTTTACTCTTTTCACACACATGAAGGCCTCACTTAATCTGTCAAGGAAAAAGAAACTTGTCTATATTGATACATAATAGTTTCCTTTTATGTGAATTCCTTGGTGATAGGATTTTAATGGTGGTAGATGCAGTTGAATTAATGACAGGCAGAAAAAAAATTCCTTTAGCAAATATTACTAGGAAATAGTAAAAATGTATATCATAAAGAGGAGCTTATACCTGACGTTCTGAACCCCTGCCCTATGGAGGTGATTGCAGTATTAATACAAATTTTGATCGAATAGGTCAGAAAACTTGAGAAAAGCTCTAGGATCTATTTGCCAATGATAGCAAAGATGAGGGAAGAGTATAATATAATACTCAAGTTGATATGTAAAACTTCATAATAATAAGCCAATACTCTCGAATCATCTCAAAGAATTTTTAAGGTCCTTTTAGAATATTATCACAGACAATAAACAGTGGGCAGGTTGAGATTGGGCAAATGTGTTATTATGGATATAAGGAAAGCACCATGCATGAGTATAAGGAAGAAAACTCTCAAATCAAAAATCTCTATTTGTAGTGAATCTATAGCCTGTGATTTTCCTCCCACTCAATAGGAAAGAAGAATCAGGGTTAAGAAAATTCCCAAAGGAGAATGAATGGGACAATGGGAAAGCCTGCAGAAGTGACTAACAATACACTTAAATTCTAAAAATGGAAAATTATTAAGTGTATAAGTTATTTGACTTCTTTGTTACTGATATTTTCAATCATTTTCTAATATACTCAAACCAAAAGGGTGATTCAGAGAAATTTTTCTTCAAATATTTCCATCACTGATATAAAAAAGAAAAATGAAAAAAAAAAAAAAGAAAAGCACAAAACTAACAAATAGAAGTAATTCAATATAATCCTGTAGGAAACAAGATGGAAATAGAGAGGACATTTAAAAAAAACTGGTATACTAGAAAATTAGAAAAATCAACCAGTGATGGAAGAAACTGAAACTGAAAAAAGCCTATAGGAAGATGACTTTTTTTTTTTTTATCTCAATCATGTATCACTAAGTTTCAATTCAATATGTAATTAACACTGCTCTTGTAAATATACAAGTTAGTATCTTATTCACCAAGAATGTATTCTAAAACCTGCAGGAAAGCCAATAAAAAAATTAGAAAAGTTGAATCCTAGTTATATTTAAGAACATTCACCTCTTTCCACGAAAGAGTTGGCTGAAAATGGGAGTAAGGAAAATGGACCGAGTTACTATTCTTTCCTTTTGGACTGTGATACATTGCTGTAACCTTCTTGCAAGGAAATGAAAATTACATGACATGGCAGTATTATTGTAGCCAGAATATACATCTTTTGGTTATTTTTTGTCATATCCTGTATTTTGGTAAATTTACCAAAGAAAAGGCATTTTGTTGACCCAGACTACATAAACTTGTATGTGTATGAAAGTATATATGTATGTATACATGTCTACATACGTACGCACACAAGTTAATGAAGTCTGGGTCAACAAAATGCCTTTTCTTTGGCAAATTAAATACATATATATGCATGTTTTATATAAATTCAATATATAGCAGCCTCATCTTACATCTGTTTAATTAATTGTTGTTTTTCCTCTTTGTTTATGCTATTGGAAGTTCACAGGGAGTTAAAAAATGATTCTAATTACTTGCCTAACATTTTATAGCACATAAATTAATATGGCTTCTGTACCAAAAGTTTATTTGAAACAAATATTGTGTTTGGAGGCGAAATGTTTGAAGGTTTTATTGCAGTGGTCTAACAATTATTGAGTTTTTAATTGGAGAATTGCTCAGTGGAGTAAATTAAAATTGGCAGTTGAAGCTGCAAATATTCACGAAGGGAATCAGCATATAATTTTAAATTGTCAATTGCCTGGTTTAACATTTTGGCACTCAGACCCTCAACACAGCATTGTAAGGACTCGAGAAGAGGACTGGTCAGTATTCTATAGTTTCATCGTCAATTTGTTTAACGAGACATAAATGCCATCTTATGTTTTAGTGAGTTTTGCTAATAATACAAATGGGATGTTTCAAAATACTTTGGCTTTCCTAATCACAGGTTTTAATAAAGCCATAAAAGCCATAATAATTTTATAGCCTCAAGATAGAAACAATTATTAAAAAGTGATATGCTTTATTAAGAAAATGTGAATGTTCTTTGATAAAGTTAGAGGTTAAATTTAGAGGAGTGTAGATATTTAATCAAGTGTAACACTGACATTTTAATCAATTTAGTTGACTTATGAAGATTGAAGCCTAAGTTGTAAAAAGCTTACTAGGCAGTATGTTTTTCTATATAAAAAATACTTTGTAAAATAAACTAGTAGCCCCGTTGAGTTATTTTGGAGTAATTATTTGTATAATCATTCAAATGTTATCAAGATTAAGGGTATTGGCTCTGGAGCTAGTCTGCTTGCTCTTGAATCCCTCTGGTCACAATTACTGTGATTACTGCCCGTAGAATCATTGGCCAGTTATATAACCTCTCTGTACTTCAGATTCCTCATCCACAAAATGGAAATAAAAATGCACCTAATTAGGATTAAAAGTTACTTCACACAACATCTAGGACAATAAATGTTAGTTATTTTTGTCATTACTTAGCTATCACTATTATTACCGTTGATGTTTCTTATTCAGGAAAATAAAAGGAAACTATGGTTATAAAACATTTGCTATTACAAATTGTTTTAAGCAGCTTTTTAATGTGCTTAAAAAGTATTGATAATTCTTTTGTTCACTGTCATGATTCCCTTTCTTCAAAGGAAAGAAAAAAAATTTTAAAGAAAAGAAATAGAATATTTTACTTCAATGGTAAAATAGTCATTTTATAGTCATTTTTCTCTGTTCTAATTCACTACTTCCCAGACAACACATGCTAAGTACATCCTCATTTTCAATGATAAAGCTCAATAAACATTGATGGGTAGATAAGAGCCATGCTTTTTTTTTTTTTTTTAAAGGTTTTTCACATAAATGGATACTTTATAACTCTTTCAGATTTCTATACCTAAGATAAACTAGTTGTAGAAGCTGATGACATGCATACTGCAAGAATAAACTGAAGCCAAAACAGCACTATATCTATGAAATTCTTCTCTAAATTTTACAATACCACCGCTTCCCTTATTCTTGCTTCTGTATATTTTCCAGTATAATCTACTCTGCTTCCTTCTGATAAAAGTTGAAATTTACAGAAGTCTACTCAGTGATTTTGGCATCACCTGTACTCTCAGAAATCATAGAATGCAATCACAAAGCAGGTAATTCAAGCTCACATTCTTTCAAGGCAAAAAAGATTGAGTTACATTTAGTATGAGATTCCTGAAGTTTGAGAGCAATGCAGTTGACTGAATTGAACAAAAAGATGCATCCCTTTGCATCTTTTTGCTCAATTCAGTCAACTGTATAGCATAATATTTACGAGCCATTTCTGTATTGGTTCTCTCCATAATTATTCAAATATTTGCCCCTATTTTAAAAAATACTTTTCTCAATTTATTGTAAATTCTTTTATTAGAGTGACACATTAAATTTCATATATTGGTAACTGGTCATGGAACTTACAAACACACTTGCTTGACTGACCAAGTATACTATTATACAGATCCCCCAATATTGCATAATAAAAGTTCAGAGCCCAAATTTGCCCTAGGAGCAGCAAATTCTTTATTACAAAACCACAATTCTGCTTACAGATATAATTCAACAAAATCATGCTCAAACATCTGAAGGGAAAAATTCATACATCCAATACATATATAATCGGGCATTTCTTTTTTACCTGGAGGGAAAAACTCAAACAACAACAGAAAACAAACAAAACATATCCTTGTAAGGGAGCAAACAAACGTGTTCAGGAAGTCCAGATAGTAATCACAACAGATTTCTAACAAATCTTTTTTTTTTTTTTTTTTTAATCACTACACAGCAGATACATCTGTTTCAGTATAGCAAAAGCATTTTGCCTCCTCAGTGCAAGAGTCTTTATGGCTCATGTATTAATGACAGATTCTACAAATGAATATCAACTCTATTATTTTATAGAAATGTGCATAGTTTTGTGTCTGTGTCTATGTGTGTGTTTCTGTGGGTTATGGGAAGGGATATAGCTTTTCTACATAAATGGTTTTAGTTCAACTTCACTTTTTAACACTGCCCTACTTTGGGTGGTGTTTTGTTTTCTAGATGGTATCTTGAAATGTATTGTCTCCAAAGACCCAAGACTTCAGGCTAATTTTAAGCGAATTTATCAAATTTAGGAAAGTTTACAATGCCCCTTATTAAACTAAATTTTTACTATATTGCACTACTTATTTGTTTTTTATATATTTTCCTAATTATTGAATACAGAGATAGAAATAAAGCAGAGGTTCTGATTTCACTTAGGATAAAGAACTGTACTAACAATGAAAATAGCCAGGTATTATAAAATATTTCCATCATCCCCAACTTATTTTTATCTCAAATGTTTTGTGGTTACTCAACTGTCCATACTAGTCAAAACTCATCAATCTGTACATCTAAAAAAAGTAGATTTTTTTGTATGTAAGTTATATGTCAATAAACCTAAATTAAGTAAAATGAAAGAAAATAGCAATATTATGAAATCTTTAGCATTTCTAGTGCTATCTTATTCTAACATTTGTGAAATAAAGTCATCATTGATACTTCATTTCAAGTAAATCATCATTAATAGTCTATGTGTTAGTTTTCTATTGCTGCATAACAAATTACCACAAATTCAGCAGCTTAAGACAACACATATTTGTTATTTCACAGTTTCTGTGGTTCTGCTTCTGTCCGGACACAGCTCAGCTGGGTCTTCTGCTTCAGATGCTCTGACAAGAATGCAACTAAGGATTCAGGGCTAACAGCTAGGGGAGGATCTATTTCCAAGTTTATGTGGTTTTCAGAATTCAATTCTTCATTGGCTGTTAGAGTGAGGGCTTTAGTTCCTTGCTGGCTGTTGGCTGGAGGCAGCCTTTAGTTCCTTGCCATGTGGGTCTCCCCACTAAGGTGACTTGCTTATGTAAAGTAATGATGGAGTGACATCCTATCAGCTTTGCAGTATTGTATTAGCTAGAAGCAAGTCAGAAATCCTACACCCCAAGACTGTTAGTAACAGGAAGTGGAGAGCAGAGGGGGCTATGTTAGAAACTGCCACACCGAGTTAACATAAATGCAATTAATATATGTATATATATAACATTTAGAAATTCAGTACCTAAGGCACATGAAGATAATTGGTGTATTAGACAGAAAGTAAATTAAAACTATTTCATATATTACATATTCTGTGCCATATTTTGTTAGAAATAACTGCTAGAAAATCAAGTTTACCTGTGCATTCCATCAGTCACTGAGATATTGATTTTCTTTAAACAAATGTATTTCTTTTTATGGCTCTGCTTCTGGATATTTAACATAATTCTGTTCTGACTCAGGCATACTATATGTCTAATGGGTCTTAACTTCCCCTTTTGTTATGTATTATATTATCTGAACGATTTTATATCTTAGAAAGCTGTATTTTGAAGCCAATGATATCTGTCATTATATTTATATGCTTGCTGTGGTTAGGAATTTAGCATATGATTTTAATTAGTATCTGATTAAGCAAGTTGTCAAGAATTTCACTAGCTAATTTCATTAGCTAATCTCAATACATGTAATAGCAACTTAAGCCCACTATAAAACACTAATTCAAATTCGGTGAAAAAAATTTATATGTCAAAAGGGCTTTAGCTAAAAAATTTTTAATTAATTTTTAAAGGTTTTTTTATATTTTATTTTTTTACTCTTTCTAGAAGATATAAATAAAAATACAATAATTTCTAAAAGCCTATCAGGGAGTATATTTTAATTTCTATTTTAAAACTTCTTTTATATTCAGTTTACTTTATTATTTTACATGTAGTACTTTATAGTTAATGTTCTAACATTACTCTTTTGATATCAGATCTTTGTTTTTATATTCTTTGTCACTTAACCCATTTATAGGTATTGATATTTCTAGGTCTTTAAACATTCCTGACCACTGTTCCTTAATCTAGAATTCATTCTGTAGAAGACCAGTAGACTATAACACTTTTTTCTTCAATTAAAAAATTGTTTAATGTTTTATAGTATTTTTAGACTTTTTTTCACTATTCCACTACTAAACATTTTATCTTATAAAATTATGATTTCATCATTACAAAGATATTTATTGCTTTAACCATATAGTCTATCTCTGGCAAGCTGAGAAAAAAAAATCTACTCCAGCGTGTTATTTGAAAACAAGGACTATTTTATTTTATTTTATTTTTTTATTTTGGACTCACCATGCATCTTGCAGGATCTCTGTTCCCCAGCCAGGGATTGAACCCAGGCCCCGGCAGTGAAACGCCGAATCCTAACCACTAGACCACCAGGGAATTCCTGGACTTATTTTAATATGAATGATCATTTTGCTCCCTATCACCCTCATTCTGTCAACATATCAAGAAGATAGAAGTTGCAGCATTGAAAAGGCCATATGTATTGTCTGCTGCACACTGAATTATTATTTGACTTTTTGGACTCTAAAGTATGTATTCCTTTTAACTAGATACAATTCAAATTGTCAATATATAATAACAGGTTTTTTACTTTTGAAAAAGTGTTTCAGGATAAAACAGAATGAGGCTGTTAGCTTTCACATATTTATTATTTTATTTTATTTTTTTAAAAAATCATTGCATTGGAAGATGTTTACTGATTCATTCAATCATTCATTAAAGAAATATTTATTGAATGTGTACTACGTGCCAGACATTGAGGATGTAACAGTAATCAAATAAAGTCCCGTTCTTATGCAACTTATATTCTAGCGGTTGGGGAGTACATAAAATAAATAATACATATCTGTCAATTAATGATAAAGTGCTACAAACATAAACTAGGGATTGTGCACAGAAAGTGGAGGTTTGAGAAGAAGGGGAGTAACAATGCTTACAATTCCTCTCAAGTGCTTTTAAAATTGTTACAGAATTTTAGGGGATACAAGGAAGTTCAGAGATCATGAAATCCAAGCTCTTCATTTTACACATGAAGATATAGCTGCCCAATGTGGGTAGGGGAATGAATCAGCCAACATCTTATCTGATCATATATTGGCAAATTTGACCTGGAAACCAAATCATGTATTCCCAGATATAGTGGCCATTTTACATTACTAACCTGTTCCAGAGTGTTCCAAGTTTGCTATCAAAAATTATACCTGAGGAAAGACCAGGACCTTTTTCCTGTACTCCTGTCTCTATCCCCACAGCAAGAAGAGTATTGCCCACTCTTTTTCAGATTTTTTAATAGCATTTTTTCATATCATTCTTATAGTTCCGATCACATTCTTCCTCACTCTATATTTATTCATATGGACTCTCATCATGATTATAGAACAATGGAGGGTAAAACATACATTACTGTGTGTGCAGGTGTGCATGTGTGTATATCTGTGTGGCCCCTCACATCCAGTTCCTTAGTAAACATTGTTGACACCTAAAACACATTTGCTGCATTTTTTGAAGCACCTTCGCAGCCAGGACTATTATAAGAAATGTTCCAAATATGGAATAATTTACATATATATTTTGACTCTGGGTCTCCTTCAGTGCTTTCAGCTGGGCCCCAGGAAGCACATATTTATAAACCTGGGAAGACCTCAGGGAAAGATGAGTAGAGTTGAAACTGGCTCATTTCTTTGGGTTCTTAAAATATCAAGATGAGCCTGAGGCTGTAAATGAGGCTTGAAATCTCTATTGGCTTCAAGGGCACATCTGGGTTGTAAGGCCTTCATGTGGGCTCAAATTTATCCTTTTACATTGAGTACCAGCCATGAGCAAAAGAAACTTTAGGGTTATTTAAGAATGTAATCAGTCAACTGGAAGCTTTTTATTGCATAGTCAGTAACCATCTGCAGTCAATAAAAAACTACCAGTTGGCCTAAATATGCAGAAACACACTGGTCACTTGTGTTTGGGGGTAGACTTGGTCCTATGCCCATGTGCACCTGTTTATCCATGCCCAAACACTATCGTGTAGACTGGAAGAGGCAGTAACTACAACACTGCCAGTGAGGTACACAATACACCTGCAATGTAAGCATATTTAGATTTTCCTCCACACTTGCTTTAGAAGGATGTTTCTACTAGTCAATGAAGGCATGCCAATAAATTTACATCTGCAAGCCAAACCTTAGTTACAAAAATGAACCATAGAAAAATACAGATGAGTATGGTCTCCACATACCTTGATTTCATGAGAATATAAGTTGAAATCAGGGTTGCATAAATGACTTCATAAATTGTTTCAGGAATTACAGTGATTCAGTATAAATGAAATCACAGCTGGCATTTATGTAAGACTGCTGTGAAGAATAGCTTTGCTTAAAGGTGCTGCTATCACTTGGTCAAGGGTTGTTTAAAAGTAGAAAAAAGGGCTATGGTATAATAGTAATGAATAGTGGAAATGAATAAAATAGAAAACTATTGGTATAGCATGAAAAATATAAAATCCATTAAAGTAATAACCATCCAATTTACTAAAATTTCTCAAGGTATCTTGTAAACTAGCTCTGAAAGATTTCTCTTATTTTCAGCTATCATGCTCTGTATAAATGGGTTCAGGTTCCGTTGCTTGTATGATAAAGTGAAAGCTTCAATTTGCCATTAGAACACCTAAAGTCAGAAAACAAGAGTAGTCACTACTCATGTGAATTTGAGAAATATCTCTACCTCAGTGATCAGTAGCTTCTTGATTATGAAAAATAATAAAACTCAAATATCTTTTCTTTATTAATGAAAAGACTTAGCCCAGAGGCAAAGTAATTTGCTTTAGGTCATCAACTGAACAATGAGAGGCGAGGTTAAAGTTTACATTTCCAGACTCTATGTTTAATGGGTTTATTTACAGCTTTGCTCTTCAAAGTATGGTCCCTGGAGAAACAAAATCAGCATAACTGGGAAGCTTGTTAGATATGCAGAAAAGCTGTCTAGACCTCAGACCCCTATTGATCCAGAATCCACATTTTAAACAGATCCCCAGGTGATTCCTCTGCACAGTAAACTTGGAAAAGCAACACTTTACAGTAAAATGTCTTCTCACTCCATGGTTGATGTAGGGAAAAAATGAGCTGAAATATCTAAAACAACCTATGCTCAATAAATGCAACATAACTTTTCTTAATGGTGATTCTGAAAGTGCTTGTAATTCAAAATCTGGAATTAAATAAGAATGTCCTTGTAAAAATTTCACTAATAATAACCCTCACATTTTTCAAACCCACATATTCCAATGAATTCAAAGCTCTTCCAAAGTCAAACTGAGAGTAACTATTTTAATTGAATATTCATAAAGTATGAAGCAATATTTAATCCACAAAAGATTTCATCCAAGGACGCTAGAAGAATTTACAGAAAATATAGTTTATCCCCCTCTCTCGAAATTTGTTTATGATTAGATGGAAGCAAAGTTATAATCTAAGACAAGTGGGGAAATTGTGCAAGAAGCTGGTAGTGGAAATAAATTTTCACACATTCATTTCTGATATATTCACAGAAATGTCTAGCCCTTAAAGTAATAAGAGGAGCATATCAATCTTAACCTCTCTCTACTTAGGTAAAGCACCTTAAATATGGCAATTGTGTCTTTTTTGAACTATACATCCCCAGTGCCAAATGCAGTGCTTGGCTAGATTAAGTGCCAAATAAATATTTTTTTGCAAGAAACTAGCAGTGGGAGGGAGAGGTGCAGAACTAGGCAAAATATATATATATATATATATATATATTTTTTTTTTTTCTGTTCGCCTAATAGAAGAAAGAAGGAAATGGGATCTGACTGCTGTTATAATCAGAGGAAAATATGACAACTCTCAAAACAACTGAAGCTTAAAAGTCTCATATCTAAATATGATTTTTAAGGAAGAGCCAGTCATTTGAGAAACATTGCACTAATATGATTAAAAAGAGCTCTGTGCTCTTCCAGATACTGGACAGAATAAAACCAAAAGCACCATAATCTCTATTGTTAAAGATAAAGTCAAAAATTGTAAAAAAGCAACATGGAGCCTTAAAACAAAAAAATATGAAACAAGTTGATGCAAATTGGGCTCTATTTAATAGTTTTAATAATAAATGCAAAAGTATGAGAATGCAGTAAACCAAATATTTTAAATAATTTTGCTTCTGGAAGATGGTAAATAATTTTGATTCTGGAAGATGACAGTAAACCAAATATTTTAAATAATTTTGATTCTGGAAGGGGAAGACACTACTGGTGATTGCACAGTATATCAAAAGCAGACTGGCTCTCTGAAAGTGGCCAGATTGCCACACCCTATGTGTTGACCCTCAGTGAATACCCACACCACCCACTCTTGCTCCAGCACTGCTCCCCTCTGGGGCTGAGGGTCCTGATACTGGGATAAGGAAGAGCACACATTTAAAGAGAACTGAGTCAGTTCAGACTGGACTCTCAAGGCTTCTGCTCCAGCATTTTGGGACTTGACACTGCTCCTGACAGGGTGATGATGGCCATTGGGCAGAGGTGAAGCCCCACCTCACACCTGGCTCCAGACCTAGCCCCTGCATCTCCAGCCCCACCTCCTACCAAGGTGATAGCTGCCAGCAGACACTGAGGGAAGACATGCCTTGTGTTCATGTCATATCCAACTCTCCCGCTAAAGCCACTGGGCACACAGATACTGTATAGGAATACTCCCACATAAGGACGCCTCTTCAAGACTGCCATAGGTAACTGTTTCACCCAATTTCATAGAGATATAAAAAGATAAGCAAAAATGAGAAGACAGAAGAATTTGTCTCAATTGAAGAGCAAGAGAAAACCCTTTAAAAACAAATAGTGAAATAGGAATAAATAACTTCATAGATAAATAATTCAAAGCATTATTAGTAAGAATGCTAACTGAATTATGGGAAAGAATAGGGGAACACAGTGAAAATTTTAATAAGAAACTAGAAAATATGAAAAAGACCAGTCAGAACTGAAGAATACAATAACTGAAAAAAATAAAATAAAACACAATAGAAGAAATGAACAGTGGACCAGGTAATACAGAAGGATGCGTAAATGATCTGGAAGAGAGAATAATGCAAATCACCCAATCAGAATGACAAAAAGAAAAACAAATTTAAAAAATGATAATAATTTAAAGGATGTCTGGTACAACATCAAACGTATCAATATTCGCATTGCAGCGGTTCCAGAAGGAGACGAGAGAGAGAAGGGGTCAAAAATGTATTTAATGAAATTACAGCTGAAAAATTCTCAATCCTGAAGAAGGAAACAGATATCCAAGTTCAGGTCCCCAAACAAGATGAGCCAAACAGATCCACATCAAGACATACCATAACAAAAATGGCAAAAGTTAAAGAGAGAATTCTAAAGGCAGGAAAAGAAAAACAGTCATATAAAAGGGAACCCCCATAAGGCTATCAGCTGATTTTCTTACAAACACTTGGCAGATCATAAGGGAGTGGCATGATATATTTAAAGTGCTGAAAGGGAAAAACCTGCAACCTAGGTTATTCTACCCAGCAAGATCATTATTTAGAGTTAAAGGAGAAATAAAGAACTTCTCAGACAAGGAAAAACTAAAACAGTTCATCAGTACTAACCAGAATCTAAAAAAATGTTAGAGTCTTCTTGAAGTAGAAAATAAAAGGCTATAACAAGAACTAAGTATCCATAGAAAAGAAGAAAATCCCATTATTTAAGACAAGTCTGTAGTAAAGGCTGGAGGTCAACAACTTAAATAAGCTAATATAAAGATTAAATACAAAAAAAATTGTAAAATCAGTTACAACTATAATAATCAGTAAAGGGATATAGATGAAGATGTAAAATATGACATCAAAAACAGAAAGTGTGGGGGAAGGGAGTAAAACTGTAGTTATTTTAGAACATGTCTGAACTTAAAGGACAACCTATTTAAAATAAATAGATACAGTTATAGGTGAAAATATATGATCCCCATGGTAACCACAAATCAAAAACCTATAATAGACACACAAAAACAGGAGAGAGAGAAACAAAAGTATACCACTAAAGAAAATTATCAAAGTACAAGGAAAGAAACTAAAAGAAAAAAAATGAACAGGGAAGAACTAAAAGAAAAAACCAATTGGAAAACAGGATATAAAATGGCAATTGTACAAACCTATCAATAATTACTTTAAATGTTGATAGACCAAATGCTTCAATCAAAAGACATAGGTGACTGATTGCATAAGAAAACAAGACCCTTCAATATTCTGCCTACAAGAGACTCACTTATAAGCTAAAGACACACACAGACTGAAAGTGAGGGGATAGAAAAAGATATTTCATGCAAATGGAAACAAGAAGGCAGGTGTAGCAGAATTCATATCAGACATACAGACTTTAAAACAAAGTCTATAACAAAAGACAAAGAAGGGAATTATATAGTGATAAAGGGATCAATATAGAAGAGGATATTAAACTTGTTAACATATATGCATCTAATAAAGGACCACCTAAATATATAAAGCAAATACTAACAGATATAAAGGGAGAAACTGACAACTGTACAATAATAGTAGGTAACTTTAACACCCCACTTACATCAATGGACAGAACATACAGACAGAAAATCAATAAAGCAACAGTGGTCTTAAATGACACAACAAACCTGTTGGACTTAATAGATATCTACAGGACATTCTATCACAAAACAGCAGAATGCACATTCTTTTCAAGTTCACATAGCACATTCTCCAGGAAAGATCACATGCTAGGTCACAAAACAAATCTCATCAAATTGAAGAAGATAGAAATTATATAAAACACTTTTCAGACCACAATGATATGAAACTAGAAATCTATTATGGGAAGAAAAATGGGAAAAGCACAAATGCATGGAGACTAAAAAACATGCTACTAAAAAAATCACTGGGTCAATGAAGAAATCAAAGAGGAAGTCAGAAAATACCTCAAGACAAATGAAAATGGAAATACGAACTTTCCAATATCTATGGGATGCAGAAAAAGCAGTTCTAAGGGGGAAGTTTATGTGATACAAGCATACCTCAAGAAACAAAAATCTCAAATAAATGACCCAACCTTTCAACTAAAGGAATTAGAAAAAGAAAAACAAAGCCCAAAGTCAGCAGAAGAAAGGAAATAATAAAGATCAGAGAGTAAATAATAATACACAGACCAAAAAACAAATAAACAAACAAACAAAAAAACAATAGAAAAGATCAATGAAACTAAAAGCTGCTTCTATGAAAAGATGAACAAAATTAGTAAACCTTTAGCCAGGCTCATCAAGAAGAAAAGAGAGAGGACCCAAATAAAAAATAAAAATGAAGTATGAAAAATAACAACTGATACCAAAAATCACATGATCATCTCAACAGATGCAGAAAAAAGGATCTGACAAAATTCAACATCAATTCATGATAAAAACTCTCATCAAAGTGGGTATAGAGGGAACATATATCAATATAATGAACATTTGTGACAAACCCACAGCTAATATTATATGCAATGGTGATAAACTGAGAGGCTTTTCCTCTAAAATCAGAAACAAGACAAGGATGCCCACTCTCACCACTTCTATTTAAGATAATATTGGAAGACCTAGCCACAGCAATCAGACAAGGAAAAGAAATAAAAGGCATTCAAATTGGAAGGGAAGAAGTAAAATTGTCCTTATTTGCAGATGACATTATGCTATATGTAAGAAACCCTACAGTCTCCAGAACTATTAGAACTAATAAATGAATTCAGTAAAGTTGCAGATTTTAATAATGAGATTAATGTACAGATATCTGTTGCTTTTTTATACATTATTAATGAACTATCAGAAAGAGAAATTAAGGAAACCATCTCATTTACAATCGCATCAAGAAAAATAAAATACCAAGGAGTAAACTTAACCAAAGAGGTGAAAGACGTATAATCTGAAAACTATAAAACACAGATGAAGGAAGTTGAAAATATTACAAAGAAATGGAAAAATATCCCATGATCTGGGATTGGAAGAGTTAATATTGTCAAAATGTCCATACTACCGAAAGTGATCTACAGATTCACTGTAACCCTTATCATAATACCCATGATATTTTTTTCACAGAATTAGAACCAGTAATCCTAAAATTTATACAGAACCACAAAAGACCCCTAATGGTCAAGGCAATCTTGCGAAAAAAGAACAAAGCTTGAGGTATCAAGCTCCCTGACTTCAGACTATAATACAAAGCTACAGCAATCAAAACAGCATGGTACTGGCACCAAAACAAACATACAGATAAATTCAACAGAATAGAGAACCCAGGAATAAACCCACACACTATGGTGAATTAATCTACGACAAAAGAGGCAAGAATATACAATGGAGAAAAGACATTCTCTTCAGTAAGTGTTGCTTGGAAAACTGGACAGGTCCATGTAGAAGAATGAGATTAGAATATTTCCTCACAAATATATGAAAAATAAATTCAAAATGGATTAAAAACCTAAATGTAAGACCAGAAACTATGAAGCTCCTAGAAGTGAACATAGGCAGGACACTCTTTGACATAAATTGTAGCAATATTGTTTTAGTCTGCCTCCTAAGGCAAAATAAATAAAAGCAAAAAATAAACAAATGGTGCTTAATTAAACTTAAAAGCTTTTGCACGCAAAGGGAACCATCAACAAAAATGACTACGGGATGTAGTCAAAAATGACCTATGGACTGGGAGAAAATATTTGCAAAGATATGACTGATAAGAGTTAATATCCAAAATGTATAATCAGCTCATTCAATTCAATATCAAAAAAGGACCCAATAAAAAAAATGGGCAGAAGACCTGAATAGTCATTTTCCACAAGTAGTTATGCAGATGGCCAACAGGCACATGAACAAATGCTCAACATTCCTTATCATCAAAGAAATACAAATGAAAACCACAATGAGATATCACCTCATACCTTTCAAAATATTATCATGAAAAAGTCTATAAATAACAAATATTGTGTAGGATGTGGAAAAAAGGGAACACTAGTACACTGTTGGTGGGATTGTAAATTAGGTTCCTCAAAAAACTAAAAAATAGAACTACCATATGATCCAGAAATTAGGCTTCTGTCTATATAGTGGAAGAAAGCAAAAACAGTAATTCTAAAAGATATGAAGATATGCATACCCTAATGTTCACAGCAGCATTATTTATAATAGCTAAGACAGGGAAGCCATCTAAATGCTCATCAACAGATTAATGGACAAAAAAGATATGGAATATATATACAATGGAATATTCCTCAGCCATAAAAAAAGAATGAAATTCTGCCATTTGCAATAACTGGATGGACCTAGAGAGCATTATGCTTAGTGAAATAAGTCTGACAGAAAAGACAAGTACTCTATATTATCACCTATAAGTAGAATCTAAAAAAAGAAAAACCACACAAATGTATATCACTAAACAGTAACAGACTAGCCAATATAGAGAACGAACTAGTGGCTACCAGTGGGGAGAGGGAAGTGGGGAGGGGTGAGATAAGGGTAGGAGATTAAGATATACAAACTACTATGTATAAAATAAATAAGCAACAAGGACATATTGTACAGCATAAGGAAATATAGCAATTGTTTTGTAATAACTTTAAATGGGGTACAATCTCTAAAAATACTGCATCACCGTGTTGCACACCTAAAACTAACATAATATTGTAAATCAACTATACTTCCATTTTTAAAAGCTGAATTTAAAAAAAAGGAAAAAAACCTCACACTACCAGGCCTTAGTTCCACAAGCTGAGTTAATAGATCTAGATGAGAGTAGTAAAGTTGAATTTTGAAATGGGCAAAGTTTTTCTTCTATATGTTTATCTTAACTACCTGTTCAATGACACTACACTGTAGTTTAAATATATTATCAATAAGTTATCAGAAAATTGAATTAGAATTTACTATGTGTATATATATATATATATATATATATAATAAAGTATTTTACAATTTTGATTATGAACTTTGTAGTAAGAAGGGAGTACAAGCTTTATTTAATATAAATCAAATGTATTTACTTGTAAGGGTTTTAATGACAATGACTCTGGACATCAACAGTGTAACTGATGGAACAATGGATACCAAAGCAAAACAATGCCTATATCCACAACCTAGGAGAGAAAGCAGAAAAAAAACAGAGAACTCTAGTAGTCTATTTCTTGGAAACAGAAAAACACAAGTCTTTCTTTAATAGAGGAAACAAATTCCTTGAAAGTAACATAAGAGTACAGTATCAAAACCAATTTATATAGGTTTTACAATGAAATAAGATAAAACTGCATATTCACTGCTACATGACCATTGTACTTGGCTTGGAGAATTGGATTAGTTTATTACAATCACATGAAAAGACATAAGTATCATTGTTAAGAACAACTGATCTTGAGAAAATAGTTTCACTTAAATTATAACAGCAAATAAAATGTTGAATCCACACACACACTATGCCCATCCCTTATACTAAATTCCGTAATCCTAAACTCATAAAAAATTGCCTCTGTTTGTTGTTTCTCTTTCACTACAATCAGATAAGAGCAAAATATCTTTCAACAGACAAAAGTGATGTGTACAGTAGATTTTATGGACTTTTCCTTTGCACTGAAATGTTTTTACTCAGGGCATTCCAGGACATGAACATTTTCCTCTGTCTTGTCATACTATTACCATCACAAATAAGAGATCAAGATGTCAAGAAAGAGAAAATTTGAATACAACTTTAGGTCACATGCCTTCTTACTTATGAACAGTACTACAAGTGATAACTATTTCTATAATACATTAAAATTAGCAGTAATTATATCAAATGTACATAGGGGGCTGTGCCTTTTAAAGCTCATTCGGGGGGACTTCCCTGGTGGCACAGTGGTTAAGAATCCACCTGCCAATGCAGGGGACATGGGATTGATCCCTGGTCTGGGAAGATCCCACATGCCATGGAGTAACTAAGCCCGTGTGCCACAACTACTGAGCCTGCATGCCTAGAGCCTGTGCTCCGCAACAAGAGAAGCCACCACAATGAGAAGCCCATGCACTGCATCAAAGAGTAGCCCCCGCTCGCCACAACTAGAGAAAGCCTGCACACAGCAACGAAGACCAAACACAGCCAAAAATGAATGAATGAATGAATTAATTAAAAAATAAATAAAGCACATTAGGAGTTTTTACATTCTGTTCATTTAAACTTCATTACTTTAAATACTTGAATTTCTCTCAAGCTACCTCAAATTAATGATTCATTACTTCATTCTCTCAATGCAGCTTAAATTGAATACATTTTTTTCTTATGCTATTACTCCTTGTGAAGTAAAGAAAAACTGACAGTACACTAAACTAGCAATGAGTGCAACATATCAAGACTTCACTTAGGTCTGTCTTCAAATTCCATTTGGTATTTTTTGTTTTCAACTTGTGTTATATTATTTTAATTAGCTTTTTCATTACACATAATGAAAAGGGATTCATACTGGAAAAGAAGTAAAACTGTCACTATTTACAGATGACATGATACTATACATAGAAAATCCTAAAGATGCTATGAGAAAACTACTAGAGCTCAACAGTGAATTCAGTAACATTGCAGGATACAAGTTAATACACAGAAATGTGTTGCATTTCTATACACTGACCACAAAAGATCAGAAAGAGAAATTCAGGAAACAATCCCATTTACCATTACATCAAAAAGAATAAAATACCAGGAATAAACCTACCTAAGAAGGCAAAAGACCTGTACTCCGAAAACTCTGACACTTATAAAAGAAATTGAAGATGAAACAAACAGATGGAAAGATATACAATGTTCTTGGATTGGAAGAATTAATATTGTTAAAATGACCATACTACCCAAGGCAATCTACAGATTCAATGTAATCCCTATCAAACTACCAATGGCATTTTTCACAGTACTACAACAAAAAATTTTAAATTTGTATGGAAACACAAAAGACCCTGAATAGACAAACAATCTTGAGAAAGAAAAACAGAGCTGGAGGAATCAGGCTCCCTGACTTCAGAATATACTACAAAGCTACAGTCATCAAAACAGTATTGTACTGGCACAAAAACAGACATAGATCGGTGGAACAAGAGAGAAAGCCCAGAAATAAACCAACACACCTATGGTCAATTAATCTATGGCAATGGAGGCAAGAATATACATTGGAGAAAAGACAGTCTCTTCAATAAGTGGTGCTGGGAAAACTGGTCAGCTACATGTAAAAGAATGAAATTAGAACATTTTGTAACACCAGACATAAACATAAATTCAAAATGGATTAAAGACCTAAATGTAAGACTGGATACTATAAAACTCCTAGAGTAAATCATAGGCAGAACACTGACATAAGTCACAGTGATATCTTTTTGGATCTGCCTCCAAAGAAATTGGATTGACATATATACACTAATATGTATAAAATGGATAACTAATAAGAACCTGCTGTATAAAAAAATAAATAAAATTAAATTTAAAAAAAAAGAAATGGAAATAAAACCAAAAATAAACAAATGGGACCAAATTAAACTTAAAAGCTTTTGCACAGGAAAGGAAACCATAAAAAAAAAAAAGGCAACCTACAGAATGGGGAAAATATTTGCAAGCAATGCAACCGGCAAGGGATTAGTTTCCAAAATAGATAAACAGCTCATACAGGTCAATATCAAAAACAAACAAACAAACAACCCAATCAAAAAATGGGCAGAAGATCTAAATAGACATTTCTCCAAAGAAGACATACAAATTGCCAACAGGCACATGAAAAAATGCTCAATATCACTAATTATTAGAGAAATGCAAATCAAAATTACAATGAGGTATCACCTCACACTAGTCAGAATGGCCATCATTAAAAAATCTACAGATAGGGACTTCTTTGGCGGTCCAGTGGTTAGGACTCCGCACTTCCACTGCAGGGGGCACAGATTCGATCCCTGGTCAGGGAACTAAGATCCCCATATGCTGCACGGCGCAGACAAAAAAAAAAAAAAAATAGTCTAACGATAATAAATGCTGGAGAGGGTGTGGAGAAAAAAGAACCCTCCTACACTGTTGGTTGGAATGTAAATTGGTATTGCCACTATGGGGAACAGTATGGAGGTTCCTTAAAAACCTAAAAATAGAGTTACCATATGATCCTGCAATTCCACTCCTGGGCATATATCCAGAGAAAACTATAATTAGAAAATAATATGTGCACCTCCATGTTCATTGCAGCACTATTTACAGTCCCCAAGACATGGAAGCAACCTAAATGTCCACGACAGATGAATGGATAAAGAAGATGTGGTGTGTGTGTGTGTGTGTGTGTGATGGAATATTACTTAGCCATAAAAAGGAATGAAATAATGCCATTTGCAGCAACATGGATGGACCTAGAGATTATCATACTAAGTGAAGTAAGTCAGACAGTGAAAGACAAATATATGATATCACTTATGTGTGAAATATTAAAAAAAAAGATACAAATGAACTTTTTTACAAAAGAGAAAGAGCCTCACAGACATAGAAAACAAACATTGTTACCAAAGGGGAAAGGGAGTGGAATGATAAATTAGGAGGTTGGGATTAACATTTACACACTACTGTATATAAAATAGATAACCAATAAGGACCTGCTGTGTAGCAAAGAGAAGTATACCCAATAGTTTGTGATAACGTATAAGAGAAAAGAATCTGAAAAAGAAGGTATGTATGTATGTATAACTGAATCACTGTGCTGTACACCTGAAACTAACACTACATTAAAAAAAAAACACATAATGAAAAGGGGAAAAAATCAAAAGAACTGGAAAGCAGTTGCCTTCTGTTTTACTTCCTAATACACCTTTTTAAATGATTGCACATCCTCATAACTCCTAATAGTTATATTTTTTCTCAGGGCCAGTGTCATCCATAAAACAAATATTAATGAACCTTTTCTACCTCGTAGAGGTTTTGCTACAAAATACAAAGTTGTCCCTCATGGAACTTGATGAAATTTTTGATGATGACAGAAAAGAAAGATGAGAATTATTAAAATGAGAACAATAAGGATGACCATAGCTAATATTTTTGAATACTTGTTTCATACTATAAACTTGGTAGGCATTTAGTAGATACATACATACATGCATGGGTAATTCAGTTGATATTCACTTTCATATGTAATCCTCACAGCAATCTGTAAATTATGTACTATTAATATCCCCCTTAGGCAATTAAGAAAATAGATTAGAAATGCTTATTAAATTAAAATAGTGACTATTTTTAGATGTATTAGCTTCTACAAATATTAACTTATAAATTAATAAATTTCCTTAGTAAGACTGATGACCATACTTGGACTCCCAAGCGTACACTTTTTTCAGTACCTATTATATGCTCAACACTACAATAAATTCTTTACAAAATTTATCTCAGATGATCCTCAAAACCTTACAAAGTTTCTCTTATTTTTTTTCCTGTTTAATAGACAATGAAACAAATTCAGAGATATTCAATTACTTAAAAGAAGCGCCAGGGGTCCAATTCAATTCTGACTCTAAAATCTAAGCTCTATTTACTACTACAGTGATTCCCAGCAGTGTACATTACTTTAATTCATATAATAAGTATTTCATGGAATTTAGTTATGTCAAAATATTGACAAGGTCTATTATCTTTGAAAGACCTTAACAAATTAGGGATTTGGGGTCATTTAAATGAACAATTGTTAGTTTTGCGGGTTTTTTAAAATAATTAATTAATTAATTAATTAATTTTTATTTTTGGCTGTGTTGGGTCTTCGTTTCTGTGCGAGGGCTTTCTCTAGTTGCGGCAAGCGGGGGCCACTCTTCATCGCGGTGCGCGGGCCTCTCACTGTCGCGGCCTCTCTTGTTGCGGAGCACAGGCTCCAGACGCGCAGACTCAGTAGTTGTGGCTCACGGGCCTAGTTGCTCTGTGGCATGTGGGATCTTCCCAGACCAGGGCTCGAACCCGTGTCCCCTGCATTGGCAGGCGGATTCTCAACCACTGCGCCACCAGGGAAGGGAAGCCCCCCTTAGTTTTGTTTTAATTGAAGAAATTAAATGATAATATAAGAGCAAATGACTTTTGAGATATTATGACAGATTATTCCAAATCCTCTAAAATATATACAGGGATATTTCAGACAAATACTTAGAGATCATATTTTGTTAAAAGTGGTAGTGAAACCTGCAGGAAAATGCTGGCTCTGTTCTTCCAAGTGTGGTGCTCTCCCACACTATGCTTGATAACCCGATATGACTGAAATCTCTCAATGATTAGAAGTAGCTTTATTTTTCTGGAGGATAAAAAATATAATAATAGTCAAAATTATCCATAAAGGCATAATTCTGTATACCCTGCTCAGACCTAAGTGTGACACCAGGAAAATAGGGTTCTCAGTTACCCTGCTACAGAGCATATTCAACTGACAGCCTCAGCTGTCACCTGTGAGAATCCACAACCATGTTTGCACTGAGGCCGTATTTCCACTTGCCAATGTCTATACATGGTGGGGATATTCGTACTCTAATAGGAACCTTTGGCTTAAAGACTTCCCATCAGACTAGTTGAAATTTTCATAGAGCTGTACAGGAGTCTGATTCCACCTGTGTAATCCACCTCTCCCTACCCTCTTCTCTCACAGGTGTCAGACCTGCTTACAGTCAATGGGCTCTCTTTGGCTACTCCTGATCCCCTGCCCCTTTATTCTTCACAGATGTATATTGCCCTATCCCATTTTGGGGTCTGCATTGCAGAGCACCGGAACTAACACACCAAGTCAATAAATCCTTACCTAGAAGGAGGACTGAAAATGAATCAAAAGTGAACTATTGAAGTTTATTTTGAACATCACATCTAAGAACATTTGTTGCAGATAGGCACTTGGAAGTAAGTTGAAAAAAGAATCTGTTAAATTGCCTGATGAATAAAGTGTTCACCTCCAACCTTGAGAAAATATTTGATTCTTACATGTCAATCCTCTTTAAGGAGAAAAAGCCAGACTTTCTAAGTTCATAGCTACTCAGGTTAAGGGTGGCAGCGAGGGTTAAGGGGAGAGCGAGATGATTGAAAATGCCTTCACATGATATACTGCACTGTTCACTGGAAAGAGATACTGCTCAAAACTGATTTCACATATACACTTCGTGAACTAAACTCCTTTTGCTAAGAAAAAGAAAAGTATGAAGTGGGCTTTGGTTCAGATATTTGCAAAATATCTTTTTATGTGCTTCAAAATCAAGAAGGCTATATAAGCAGACACTTTAGAGATTTTTACAATCAAATTAATTTATCTGTGCCTTCATTCATTTATTCATTCAACAATTATTGAACTCCTAGTTGTGGCAAACAATCTGCAAGGGATGTGAAATAAAGTTGTGAATAAAACACAATCCTTGCCACAGTCTGATTGAAGTGTGAGGCAACCAAGTGAGCATTTTAAATAGTGTGCAAGTATTTGTGATAAGTGAGAATGTGAATGGAGCATAAAAGAAGGAGACACCTAATTTATTGTGGAAGTATTAGGAAAGGTATACCTTAGGAAGTAATGCTTCTGATGAATTCTGAAAGATAAACAGTTAATCAAGGGCACAAGGTAGTGAAGTCTTATCACTGATATGGGTGTGAGAGAGAGCGTCTGTAGAAGTGACTCTGAAACCACAGAAGTACAACATAAGTGTTGATTCAACTGAGATGGAAACTTGTGTTGAGGATAGAGTAATAAAGGTTAGAAAGGACCCTGCATTCTCTCTAATGTTGAACGTTAAACTTTGGTCAGGGTAGAACTTTTTATGCATTTTAAGTAGGGGTTTGAGATTGAGCTCACAGAGGAAATGCAGCAGACTATTACAAGAGTCCAGATGATAAAGAATGAGCATCTGAACCAAAATGGCAGGGACAGAGAAAAGTCAATGGCTAAAGGTAATATATTTAAGGGAGATTAATGGAATTTAGTGACAGTTATTGATAGATTGTAGGAATTAAGGAAGAGAGAAAACTCAAAGATGATTCCCAAGTATCTAGCTAAACAAAGTGGTGGATGATGTCATTAAATGAGATATAGAGCCAGAAAAGGAATAGAATTTAAAAAGAAAGATAAGTGCACAATTTTGGAGATGACTGAGTCTATCAAATGCACATATATGCAGGAAACTGTGTATATTTTCAAAACATTAGTGAAAAAGTCTTAGGCAGTGATACAGGCTTAATAGTCATCAACTTATAGTGGGCACTTGAATCCTAAGGTGTGATGATTACTGAGGGAAGCAAAACAAAGTAAGAAAGCAAAGTAGTCCTGACAAAAGCCTGGAGAATGTTACCATTACATTTAGCTGAGGAAGAATCACATTTCGTACTATACTTAGATTGTAACAAATTGATATTTACGAGAATTATAGGAAAGAGGCTATTTTTTAGCTTGTTATACTTTTATAAATTGTCCTCTCACTTGTTTTCCAACTGATTTCTCACAATCACTTTGTTAGATAATTAGGAAATGTATTATTTTCCTCATTTTATTTTTTGGTACTTGGGAAGGTAAACTTGAACATTGTTGTTTGAGTACTAAACTTGTTGAATTTCCAATATTTCAAATTATATATTATAATAATCAAATACAGCTTAAGTGAAGTCTAAACAATGACAAAAATTTTGTTCAATGCTGAAATTAAGTCAGGTATGTTGAAATAGTTTCATAAAGATGTTTTTTAACCATGGTGGGACACTAGTACTGCAGGAACATATTATAAATCACATATTGAAATTTTGGTTTGAAATGTTTGTTATGAGGGATAAAGCTGATGATTATGCCCCTTCCTACATGCGTGACTAAAAGCAGTACCACAATCAATGAAGAGCCATGAAACAATTTTTTTTTCCTGAGGTTAATTAATTACCCTTCTCAATAATTAAAAGTCTTTGCATAATTCCCCATATAAAGCAAAGATAGTACAATGCAAAAGATGATTGTATATTTTTCCCTAGTATGTTAAATCTAATCCAGAATCTTGTGAGGCAGCTCCATAGATAATAAACGTTCATAAATAATCAAATGTTATAATAATTCTGCTCAATGTGAAATTTAAGAGGGTGTGATCATTCAATGAAATTATCCTGAAATCTTTGAATTATCAATCTGACACCCAAAACTTCTTTAGTTGAACAAAATTTCATTTAGTTTTTAAAAATTATTTTTTTAAATTTTGAGATAATTGTAGATTCACATGTAATTTTAAGAAATAATACAGAGATGTGGTACATATATACAATGGAATATTACTCAGCCATAAAAAAGAATGAGATAATGCCATTTGCAGCAACATGGATGGACCTAGAGATTATCATACTAAGTGAAGTAAGTCAGACAAAGACAAATATCATATGATATCACTCATATGTGGAATCTAATTTAAAAAATAATACAAATGAACTTACTTGCAAAAGTGTAACGGACTCACAGATATTGAAAACCAACTTATGGTTACAGAAGGGGAAATGTGGTCGGGGCAGGGATAAATCAGGAGCTTGGGATGAACATACACACACCACTGTATATAAGATAGATAAGCAACAAGGACATACTGTATAGCACAGGGAACTCTACTCAATATTCTGTGATAACCTATATGAGAAAAGAATCTAAAAAAGAATGAATATATGTATATATATAACTGAATCACTTTGCTGTACACCTGAAATGAACACAACACTGTAAATCAACTACATTCCAATAAAATTAAAATTTAAAAAAAGGAAGAAATAATACAGAGAGATCATATGTATATTTACCCATTTTTCTCCAATGGTAGCATCTTGCAAAACTATAGTACAATATAATAACCAGGATATGAATCTTGATAGAGTGAAGATACAGAAGATTGCCATCATGTCAAGGATCAATTAGGTTGCATTTTTAAAATCACAAATACTTCATTCCAGGTTCCAAGCTTCATTAACCCTGGGCAACCACTTATCTGCTCCCTATTTCCACAATGTTGTCATTTTTAAAATGTTATATAAATGGAATCATACAGGATATAAACTATTGGGATTTCATTCAGTATAATTTTCTGAAAATGTACTCAGCTTACTGCATATTTCAACAGTTTGTTCCTTTTCATTACTGAGTAATATTCCATTGTATAGATGTACCACAGGTTACTTCACTATTCATCTATTGAAAGATATCTGGATTATTTCCTGTTTTTAACTATTATGAATAAAGCAGCTATAAACTTGCATGTATAGATGTTTATGTGAACATATCTTTTCATTTCTCTGAGTGCAATTTCTGGGTTGTATAGCAGTTAAACATATTTAGTGTTTTAAGAAACCTCCAAACTGACTTCTAGGTGGCTATACCATTTTGCATCCTTAACACCCATGTATGAGTGATCCAGTTCCTTCATCAGCATTTGGTGTTATCACTACTTTTTAGTTAGCTATTATGATAAGTGTGTATCTTACTGTGGCTTTAATCTGTATTCACTAATGGCTAAGGATGTTGAAAATCTTTCATGTGCTTATTTGCCATCTGTAAATCCCCTGCTATAAAATGTTTATTCGTGTCTTTTGCCCATTTTCTATGTTTTTTTAAAAAAAATGTTGTGTTTGAGAGTTCTTTACATATTCTAGATCTAGTCCTTTGTTGGATATGTGGTTTGCATGTGGTTTCTCCAAGTCTGTAGATAAAATTTTCAATCACTTATCAGGTTCTTTAACAGAATAAAAGTTCTTAATTTCGATGAAGTCCAATTTTTCCTTTTATGGATTTTGCTTTAGTGGTCAATTTTAAGTATTCTTTGCCTGGTCCTAGATCCCAAGGTTTTGTTAATTTTTTCAAAATGTAAAACTATGCAACATTTAAGTACATGGCTATTTTAAGTGTTTTATAATGTGTGAGACAGGTTGAGGGTCATTTTTTTGCCTATGGATGTCCAACTGTTCCCACAACATTTATTGAAAAGGCTATTTCCTCCATTAAATTGCCTTTTATCCTGTGTCCAAAAAATCAATTGGGAATATTGGTGGGTGTCTATTTCTGGGTTTTCTATTCTGTACTATTGATCTGTGTTTCTATAACTCCACCAATACTACACATTTTTGATTACTTTAGCTATACAATAATCCTTTAAAACTGGGTAGATTGATTCCTCTAACTTTATACTTCTTTTTCAAAATTGATTTAAATATTTTAGTTTCTTTGACGTTTCATACAAATTTTAGAATAATTTTGTCTATAGCTCCAAAATGTCTTGCTGAAATATTTATAGGAATTCTGTTAAACATATATAACAATGGGTAAGTCGACATCTTTACTATGTTGAGTTTTCTAATCTATGAGCATGGTATATATATATCTCTCCATTTATTTAGATATACTTTGATTTCTTTTGTCATCATGTGTCGTTTTCAGCATACATGTCCTGTACCAGTTTTGATAGCTATACATCTAGTTATTTTACTTTTTAGGATTATACATGATATTTCAGTGCCCATGTATTCATTGGTAGCATATTGAATGAAATTAATTGTTCTAGGTTTATCCTGAAACCAATAACTTTGCTGAATTCACTTGTTAATTATAGGAGTTTGTTTTTATAGATTCTGTGTGATTTTATGTTTAGACAAATATACCATCTGCAAATAAGGACAGTATTATTTATTTCTTTTCAATCTGCATGCCTTTTGTTTCTGATTCTTGCCTTAATGCACTACACTAAATAAGAGTGATAATGGCAGCCACCCTTGTCTTAGGACTGACCTTAGTGGGAAAGCATTCAGTCTTTTATCACTAAGTTTAACTGTAGGTGTTCTGTAGTTGCTACTTATCACATTGAGAATGCCTCCCCCCTTTCCTATTTTTCTGAAGGTTTTTACATGTGTGGGTGGCAAATTTTGTTTTTTCTGCATTGCTTTTACTGCATCAGCTGATATGATCATATGAGTTTGCTTCTTTATCCTGTTAATATGGTGGGTTATATTAACTGATTCTTGAATATTTAACCAGACTTGCATCACTGAAACAAACCCTACTCGATTATGATATATAATTATTAATTGTTATTTCCCATTAAAGATTTTTGCATGTGAGATATTGATCTATATTCAAGAGAGATAAATCTGTGATTTTCTCTTTTTGTTCTATTTTTGTCTGGTTTTGGTACAGAGTAATACTAACAAAAAAAAAAAAAATGAATCTCTTCCCCCTCTTGAATTTTCTGGAAGAGATTATGTAGAATTAGAATCATTCTTCTTTAAATATTTTTTATTATATAATGTCCCTAAGTCTTAGTTCTGAAGTCTACCTCACCTGATATGAATAGAGCCTCTTCTGATTGATTTAATATTTGCATGATATATTTTTTTCATCCTATCTATATCATTATACTTGAAGTGATTTTCCTATGGACAGCATATTTTTGAGACATGTTTTTGGGATCTCCTCTGCCATTATCTGTCTTTTAATTGTTGTATTGTGACCATTTATACTTAATGTAACATTGATCTATTTGAGCTTAAGTCTGGTTTTCATTTTCTGTTTGTTCTTTCTGTATTTTATTTCTTTATTTTTCCTGCCTTCCTATAGGTTAAACAATTTTTTGAAACTCTATTTTGATTTATCCATAGGGATTTTTAAAATGCGTATGTTTATGTAGCTTTTAGAGTCATTGCTCTAGGTATTATATTATATATAACTTATCACAGTCTACTAGTATTATCATTTTACCAGTGTGAGTGAAGTGTACAAACCTTACCCCCATTTTATCCCCCACAACTTGTAATTGTCCCAAGTATTTCTGCTGTATATTGAGAACCTCATCAGACAGTTTTATAATTTTTACTTCAACTGTCAAACATAATTTAGAAGAATCAAGAGGAGAAAGAAAGTCAATTGTATTTACCCATATTTTTGCTTACTACGTAATTTTTCCTTCATGATGTTCCAAGTTTACATTGTTACCATTTTCTTTCTGTTTAATAAACTCTCCTTGGCCGTTCTTTAAAGCAGGTCTGCTGGCAGTAAATTCTCTTAGTTTTCTTTCATCTGAGAATGTCTCGATTTCTCCTTAATTCCTGAGGATATTGTTGCTGAATATAGGTTGACATTTCTTTTCTTTCACCACTTAAAAAAAGGTATTATCCTTCCTTCTGGCCTCCCTGATTTCTTATGAAAAATCTGCTATTATTTGTATTTTCATCTGTAGCTACCTTTTCCCTCTCACTACTGTCTAGAATTTTTTCTTTCTTTTTCAGAAATTTGTGATATATGCCTTGATGTGTACTTATTTCAGTTTTCCTGTTTGGATTTGCTCAGGTTCTTGAATCTGTAGGTTTATATATTTTGCAAATGTAAATTTTCATCCACTACTTATTTGAGTAGTTTTTTCAGCCCTGTCTTTTTTTTTTCTTCTTATCCAATGACACAAATGTTAACCTTTTGTTAATATTCCCACACATCCCTGTAGAAACATGTCTCGTGTTTTTGTTGTTGTCTATTTTCTCTCTGTTGTTCTGTTGAGTAATTTCCATTATTCCATTTTCAAGTTCACTGATTCTTTTCTCTGTCCTCTTCATTCTGCTGTTGAGACCACCCAATAATTTTTTTCTGGTTATCATATTTTTATTTTATAAAATGTGTATTTGGCTCTCCTTATATTTCTTTATTTCTGACATTTTTATTGCTTTGCTCAGAATCTCTATTTTTTTATTTTTTAATGCTTGTTTATAATTTCTTGTTCAAATATTTTTATGATGACTGCTTTCAAATATTTGTCAGATAATTCTAACATCTCTGTCCCCTCAGTGTTGGCATCTGTTTAGTATTTTTTTACATTCAATTTGAGATCCCCCTGGTTCTTGGTTTGGTGAAAGATTTTTTTAAACCGAAAGGTTGACATTTTGAGTATTATGTTATAATACTCTAGCTTATTTAAGCCTTCTGTTTTAGTTGGCTTTTCCTGACACTGCTCTAGCATGGGAAGTAGAGTGCTCTGCCTTGTCACTGACAAGTGGGGGTAGAAATCCAGGTCTCCACTCAGCCTCCATTAATCTATAGAGGGGAGACTCCTGTTACTGCTGGGCAAGGATGGGACTTTCAGCTCTGCAGGTGGCCTCCGCTGGGACTATTGAAGATGGGGCTGTGGACTCGTTACCACTGGGTGATGGTAGTAAAAGTTTTTACTCTCCACTATGCCTCCTCTGACACCATCCCCAGTGTGGAGGGAATGGGGTCCCTCATTATTTCTGGGTTAGGTGGGAGTCTGGGGTTCCTCATGTGGTCTATACTAGTCAGTAAAGGGAAGGGGGATCCTGTTACTGCTCAGCAGGGATCAAAGCCCCCAGTGCTCTCGGCTACCACCCTGGCAGAAAGTTAGGGCGTCTCATTGTACCTTGCATGAAGGTCTGTGGCTTCCCACTCAGCATGGGTGGGAGTGGGAACACAGTGTTTTCTGTGGTGTTTGGCTGGAATAGAGGGGTTATTGTCTAAATATTTTTTCTTGATAGGCTACCACTTTCTTGGTCTTTGATTAGAGAAAATACATTTTTGTTGAGGCAATTTTCTGTCTATACTCATTGAGAGTTCCAGGTTGTCAGATTTTCTAGCCCCCTGTGTGAGATATATAAGGCAAAAAATAAAAGCCAGGGAACTCACCACCGTATTATTCTTTGGATCTATATTTGTAGTCTTACAAATTAGCATGCCACAATTTCATGGATACTGATAAAATACGTAAGACTCCTGAGTCAAAGACATAGCAAACTTCATAGGCATCAGCCTATTTGTATCAGTACTCCTTGAAACCAGATAATACAGGGGCAATGTATGGATGGGCCCAGATGGATGCTTGTACTTGCAGTGATTGGCATTGCAGAAAAGGAACCATAAGCTTAGAGAACCAGACTCTTTGCATGCTTGCCCTTTGCTCCAGAAGGACATACTGTTTATATCTTCCAAGGATATTAATTATAGACATCCTAGAAAAAGTTATCTGGAGCAAAGGGCAGTTGGTGCCATTGCATGCTCATCTGTGGTGGGAGGTTTTATTATTGTTGTTTTTGTTCTTTTTCTCTCTTTTCCATCAAATTTCTATGGTTACACTACTGGGACCAAAGTACAAGTGCAAAATCAGTTTTTCTTTTGTTTTTTATTTTTATTTATTTTAATTTAAAAACATTTTTTGGTTTTTGTTTTTGCTAATGGGAGTTTCTACTCTAACATAAAATTTAGTATGTTAGAAATCCAGTCACATACCTACGGGTAACTCAGCTACTCATACTGCAAGGCTTCTCTGTTGATTTCTACCGCCTTGAGTATTTAACTTTATAAATGGGTACACCTCTGTTAGTGCACCTTTTTTTTTCTCCAGGTATCCCCTAGCTCCTAGCTTTATCAACTGATATATACTATGATCACCTACCATCTATGTCAACTTAGTCTCCATTAGCTGGCAGGAATCAAACTCCCTGAGACCCATGACTACGTATCATCTTGGAACCCGAAAGTTCCTTTGTTTCAGTCCCAGATTGCCTCCCTGTGTTTCTGCTCATTATATATTTTATTTTTCATTGTGGCTATGCCTTTAATTATTATAAAATATGCCCCTCATATATTTTATCTATGGTGTTGAGGTAAAAGCAGAATTTAAGACCAGTGCTGACAGCACCATTTTGACTAGAATTTTGTTTTACTACTTCAGGAACGAAGCATAGATTTCTACTTTTGCAGAAAAAATTCAAAATCATCATCTCATTAGAATGATGATATAATTATTGTAAATTGGACATAAAGCTATACCTAAATAAATACACTAATTAATTTCCTTTAGTAATATACTATTGAATGCACTATTTAGTGAAATCCTTTCAAATGTTAAATATCATCCTTGGATTTCTTTTTATATTACTTGTGATTTTCCTTTGTGTATTGCTATTTAAAACAGAAACTCCATTGATTTAGGATTATCCATTCAAATGTTAATCCATAAGCAGATATATAGTGATTAATTTGCACATGGTCAGCTGCATAATAAATGTGAGCAATTAACATACACACACACACATGCAAATTCCTGTCCTCAAGAAACTTATGAATTCCTTACATTACAACAAGGTAAATTTCCTGATTATTACATAATAGGCATCTCAGGAAGATCATAATTGTGTATTACTTTCACAGATAACAACAGGTTCAATTTTCCTTGTGTCAAAATGTCTACCATGCCTATAAGACCCAAAATTTGAGGCTAAAATATTTCTATCTCTAGACAGTACAAAAGTCAAGCATAGATAGGCCCATACATTTCTGTATCATTTTGCAAAAACAAAAATAACATACTACAGCAATCCTCCCCTTTGAATCTTTGGTCTCTAGATCCTCCTTTATCTCCTTTTCCTCTTAAACCCACCAAATTTACTCTGTGTTAGCAATTCCCCCACAATACTGCCTTGAAAATAATCTACAATAATTGAAACAAGGGCTTTTTCAATGAGTGTAAATTTTACTTCAAATCTTCTCCCCTAAGGACTTGTTTCCTCTAATACTTTATGGGAATATTTAGTTTGTCTAATAGGAAGATAAGTGATGTGTCTCCTCTATTGAAACTTACATAGAAATACCTATAGCATGTTTTGAAGTTCATTATCTCTAATGTGAGGCTATTATCAATACAGAAAATCAGAGAATATATGCCAAATATAATTTCTCAAGCTTTTAGCGTGAGATACTTTGTTAGTATCTGTTCATGAAAGATCTCAGGCAACAAAAGACAGTATGTTCCAGAGACAATAAAAGATAATTCAACAGATTAGTTGAACTTTACATAGATGTGGGTACATCATAAAGAATTCTGCATCATGTCAGACACTGCTGTCTGTTTGCAAACATTACACCTGAAATCTTGAAATAGTCCTCCATTTATATATAATTTCCTCAGTCAAGCAAAACCGAGGTCTTTTAAGGGGGAAAACCAAAGAAAAGGTTTAGATGAGATTGGCATCACTTTCACCTAGAATGATTTGATTTCATATGCTCACATATTCTGACAGGTTTTATCTAGAGGTACATCATCATCGCTTGACCATATAAAATTATGAAACAGTATAAAGTACAGACATGCTGTTTATATGCAGTACACACATATTCAGATCTTGTTGATATAACACTTTAGGAATCAGATCATCAAGATATTGTTCTGTTGTCTTATTTTCTTGTAAGCAAGAATTATATGTGAATCTAAATTATGTGAAATAGCATTATCTATACAGTCCTTAAATAGTTTTAGAGCTCTTTGTTAGGCCTACTGTACTTGAATCAGCTTTTTATTGGTGTCTTACACAATAAAATACTGTAATTGCTTGTTCCTATACTAATCAATAAATGGTGCATAGTATTACCTGGATATAAATGAGAACTCTCTTATTGTTTGCATGTGCTTTTAGGTACTTAAATGTAGTAGATAATTGATGAAATTTAAAAAACAACTATAGATGATCTGTCTATAGATGCAAAATATATAAATGTAATATTTAATAAAAAGAGAAGAACTCAGAATTGGTCAGAACTGTTGCAGCTAGTTCATTTTATTATTTAGATGGACTGCAGCCAAATTAGTTAAGTAAAATTCCAGACTAATCATAAAAATAGCAAGTGATAAAAGTACTTAATGATTTCTCCATGCAGGGTTTGATATAGCATAAGCTGGAGAAAAATGAAATGAAAGCAGAAACTATTAACTAATCAAGTTGGGACAAGTTCAGTTGGATTTCACAATATATGGTTTATAACTATGTCTCTGCACATATATTGGAAGCCAATTCTAAACAGTTCTATGTATAGGCTTGTAATAATTAAGGAAGTTCAAAGACATTAATTCAATACGTTTCTGAAGCCAAATGTCAATTAACTTCTAGGTATCACCAAATAGGTATTACAAACAAAAAAGCAGCATAACTGGGGTAGTTAATTTTATATGTCAGCATGGCTGGGTCATGGTGCCCAAATATCTGGTCCAACATCATTACAGATGGATGTTTCTGTAAGGGTGTTTTGGGGATGAAATTAACATTTAAACTGGCAAAGCAGAGTACCCTTCATGTTGCAGGTGGCCTTCATCCAATTAATTGAAGGTTTTAATAGAACAAAGACTGACCTCCCCTGAGAAAGAAGGAATTCTGTCAGCAGACTGTAGACTCAAACTGCAAATCTTCCTTGGGTCTCCAACTTGCCAGTCTACCCTACAGATTTTGGATTTCTTAAATCTACACAATCTTATGAGCCAATTCCTTAAAATAAATCTCTCTCTCTCTCTCTCTCTCTCTCTCTCTACACACACACACACACACACACACACACACACACACACACACACTCTGGTTCTGTTTCTCTGAAAAACTCTGATACAGATTTTGGTTAGACTGATACAGATTTTGGTTAGACTGATACAGATCTAGACAGATCAGTATTAATACAGATCAGGAAGCAGGGTGCTGCTGTAATAAATACCAAAATATGTGGAACTGGGTAATAGGTAGGAGGCTGGAATAGTTTTGTGGTGCATATTAGAAAAAGCCTAGATTGTCTTGAAAAGATTGTTAGTAGAAATAAGGATATTAATGGTGCTTCTGGTGAGGTCTCAGACGGAAATGAGGAATATGTTATTTCACATTGGATGAAAGGTGAGCCTTGTTATAAAGTGGCAAAGAACTGAATCATGTTCTAGTGTTTTGTGGAAGGTAGAATTTGTAAGAGATAAACTTGGATATTTAGCAATGTGAAATTTTAGCAATGAAAAGAATTTAGAATGTGTTGAAGGTTCATCCTGGTTTCTCCTTACTGCTTATAGTAAAATGTAGGAGGAGAATTATAAATTAAAGAAGAAGCTGTTAAGAGAAAGGGAACCAGAACTGAAAGATATGAGAAATTCTCAGCCTATCCATATTGTAAAAAATGAGAAAGTGTGTTCTGGAGAGAATACCGAGGGTGTGTCTGCACAATCATTTGATAAAGAGATTATGGGTTTAATTAGCCATCTTAGCAGAAATAAGAATAAAGATGGGGTTCTACCAGAACCAGAAGAAACACTGCCAGCTTGGACTAAAGGAGACAAAGATAGGGCAAAATGAAGGAAGGCTGTTGGGCTTTTGAGATTCTACTGGATGGGACTATAGAGCTACTCAAGAAAATGGAAGAATGACCCTGAAAGTGATTTTATATCCTCAAGCCTGCCACTGCCACCACCGGACCAGAGGGCACAGGTCCAAGGCAAGGCTATCTCCTCCTGAGTTCCAGGGGGCAGGGCCATGTTCCTTTGTTTCAGTGGGCCAGGCTGCTGCTCCGCTGGGCCTAGAAGTCGGGCACCATTCTGGTGGCTGATGATTCTTCATCATTAAAATCGTATGGAACTCAACCTACTAGGTTTTGGATTTGTTTGGTTCCTGTGACCCTTTTCTTCTTTCCAATTTATCCCTTTTGGAAAGGGGATGTCTGTTTTAAGCCTGCACTACCACTTATTTTGGAAGCAGATAACTTGTCTGGTTTCACCGTTCACAATTCAGAGGAATTTTGCCTCAGAGTGAATCATACCTCAAATCTCAACTACACTTTGATTTAGTTGAGATTTAGGATTTAGAGCTGATACTGGAATGGGTTAAGACTTCTGGGTTTTTGGGATGGGGGTAAATGTAACTTGCATGTGAGGAGGACATGAATTTTGGTGTCAAGACTACAGAGTGCTATGGGCTAAATACATCCCCCCAAATTCACAGTTGAAACTCTAACCCCCAGTACCTCAAAATGTAACTGTTTTGGAGAAAGGTCCTTTAAAGAAGTGATCAAGTTAATAAATAAGTCTACTAAGATGGGCTCTAATTCAATCTGACTGGTGTCCTTCTAAGAGGAAATTTTGACACACACAAAGAGACACCAGGGATATGAATGGACAGAGAAAAGAACATGTGAGGACTCTACAAGGAGGCAGCCATCTGCAAGCCAAGGAGGGAGGCCTCAGAAGAAACCAAATCTGCCAACACCTTGATCTTGGACTTCTAGCCACCAGAACAGTGAATAAATACATTTCTGTTTTTTAAGCTACCCAGTCTGTGGTATTTTGTTATAGCAGCCTAGAAAACTAATATAATCATCATAAGATTACCAGAATGGTCAATATAAACTTAGTAACTTTCAAAAATTTCTTGATTTTAGGATTCACTTGCTGGAAACAGTCAATGAGAAAGATTTTAAATTAATTATGGACATGATTGTATTAAAATTCTTCCAGCTGAAACCTGTGAACATGCGCATATACTTAAATCAGAAAGTACTAAAATAAGCTATACTATCTAGGAACTTGAAGTAATGTAAGAAAGTATCAATTTACACAAATAACTGCAAAAGTAAGTAAAGTCATAGCCTTGAGTACTAGCATTCATTGTGGGAGAGTGTAACAGATTATTATAGAAGGATTGGTATATCTGTGAGACAGGTATTGCTGAGGAAAACAATGCTCTCTAATAAAGCTTCCTTTGAGAAGTTTACAAAGGAGTTAAAGAAGAATGCATTAACCATTCATTTACAAAGCACAGGATTGCTAAGATTCCTTAGTATAAGTTTTTCTTTAGAGGAAAACTTTTCCTCTTCCCTCACCCTGTGAGTCACATAATTGGACAAGCTCTCTATATAATTCTTCTAGTGAATAGTCAATAAGAATTAACTTCCTGTGGAATTTGCCACAGGGATTTTATATATCTCATCGAACTTTAACATTATTTTGGCAGCTGATGGGGAGAGTGTGTAAATGAGAATACAAAGTTGAATGTTTCAAAAGATCAGGTCATTCTAGTCAAAATTAAAATAAGAAAATTTCAGACACAACTTCCTTTGAGGCACTTGATTAAACTCAGTTAAATAACTCTACTAATTCAGTCTTCTTAATGTTCTTTAAATTCATTTCTTCTTCCTCGTATTGTTATCCACCTAGTTCGTGTTCTTATCATCTCATAACCTTACTATTTCCATAGCTTTATTAATTTTATAATATTTACAGCCATGTATTTAAGACATCTTAATACTTGCCCTATCAAAGTTCACATTTATCATAGATAATGTATATAATGTATTAGAAACTACATATACAGTAATTTTAAATGAGTTTTATCTTTCTCAAGCTCAGTTTCCTCACTGGAGAAAACATGGGAGAAAGAGTAGAGGGTTTAAGGTGGAACTAACACTTGTCAAAAAGACTAATACTTGAAAGGAGAGATGTGGCATCTTACTGAAGAAATTTATTTTAAATGACAAAAAAATATTGGGACTCAAGAATTGAAGATAAATCAGATTTCACGGATGATTAATAGAATCACTGAGTTGTTTTGGAAGGGAAAATATGAGGTTATTTTTGTAGATTACTTGTGAAAATGAAAATACGCATTTGTGGGGTTTTTTAGTAGGCAACTGAAATAGAACTCGGGAGGCTTGTGGTATAAAAGGAGAACCATTTACTTTAAGGTAATAGTTGAAACACAGAGTCAATAAGCTCTCCGATAGAAAAGACAAAAAAAAAAAAAAAAAAAACCAAACAGATTATCTGGACATAAGGGCACTTATGCATTAATCACTATCAAGGAAGAAGTGAAAGCACTGTCTATACCTACTGTGAAAACACAATAAAGAAAAGGTCATTGAAACTGTGTAACAATAGGATTATTCCCAACTGCCAGAAGAGGATAATCTACAAAAGTTGTATGATCAGTAGTATAAAGTGCTGTAAAATTGTCTTAAAGTGGGGTTAAAAAATCCACTGGATTTTACAATTAACAGGAAAATGGCAAATTTCAAGAAAATAGGAAGTCTGTGTCTTCGTAGTGATCTGTTTTTAAAAAGAGTAAAGGGGAGCATATGTTTTTATTGGATGTAGATTCTTTAGTCTAATTTGCCAAAGTAGAAAGGAAAATAAGTTCATAGATGATGATAAAGTATTCAGTGCTTCCTACCTTTTTGGTATATGAATTATATCCTCAGGGTCTAGAGAAGGAACATCCAATTAGTTACAAAAAACGTTTTTTTATCTACAATTTTAAGGATGCATTAAATCAACAGGAATTTAATATTTTATTTTCTATTGCTACATCTTTTTCTATAATTTTCTTCACAATCATATACATTTTTAAAAATCCTTTTTTTGTTGTTAATAAAGCAACATATCCTCACTTAAAATTTTTTAAAAATAAGAAACAAAGATGAACAAATCAAATATTACAATTTCTTATGATGCATTAAGAGTGTCCATTGAAAACAATTAGCAGAAGTATGAATTAATGTGTACCTTTGAGTGATTTTTGTAGCAGGACTCTGACTTGGGTACTCCCTCAATTTATTAAAACAGTAAAAAGATAAGGTCTTTGTTAAATGAATAGACAGAAAATAAAACCATCAATAGCTATAAGCCATTAAAAATATATTATGCTTAGTGAGAGACTATATAAGCCATAATATGTTTAGATATAAATATATTAATATAAGTAAATTAAATCATGTAAAGTAATGACATGCACGGCAATTTGGGTATTTTAAAATTAGTTTATATAGATAAAATGACTTAAGGTAAATTTAGAATTATCTATTACTTTTGGGCCAATAAATATAAAATCTTGAATAATTTATAAGACTTTAAAAAATCCGTAATTGTTTAATTTAGATTATCAATCCTGTGTTTAATGGAATTTTTTTTTTTTTTACCATGTTCTGAAAATATTAATAAATCCTCTTGGTCTTATTTACATGAAATAACCTTGTGCTGACAGCATAATAATACTGAAAAAAAGCTTTTAAAATAATATCAATTTTCCATAATACATCATGCATGGTGCATGATAATCAGTTGCTCTACAAAAGAATTTTCGATGTGATCTTTTCTCTTTTCTTTCATACCTTTTTCAAGTTGATGCATCATCAAAACATTTTTTTGTAAGATTCAAAAATCTTGTGACCTTCTCTGCAATTGGCTGAAACTTTCAGGCCTTTCATTCAGGTCTCCATTAGTCGAAACTGTTTTTAGCTAGCTGTACTCAAGCATTTCAGTCAATTACCAGCTTTTATCTTGTTGTTATCATAAAGGGCCATTTCTTTCCTAAAATGGTCAATTAAGTTCATGAAAATAAATGGCAAGAAATATACAATTTGTTAGCCGTACTGTCAGGAGTACCCTGGTCTCAGGGAAAAACATTTCAGAGGATTTCTTAATGAATAGAAATAGTTTTCATCAAACTAAATGTTTGTTCGCATTTCTTTTTTCTCTGGCCACAATTCACAGTTAACACAGTAACTGAGTATTTGAAAGCTCTTAAAATATCTACCGTATACTTAAAGAAGGGGCCCATGTTTTTGCTTAACTACTCCATTTGTTTCCGTTTATATAAAGTGCATTTTAGAATCAATTGAGGTAGTAGGTCTTACTTGAAAAGCATCAGGAAAAGTTCATTTTTCTTATCTGGGAAAATGGAATAAAAGGAACAAGAATTTGGAGAAAATTAATCAAATAAGATATACTCTAAGTATACAGAAATGGTACAGCAATTAATATAAAACTTGAAAATATAAGAGAGAAAGTGATAGACAGCAGATTCCTAATTTCCATAATTATATAACACTGTGGGGACTCAAAACAAGAATGTAGGCTTGAATAGTGCTGCATTCATTTACTTATACTTTGATTAATTCCTACTTTTGTTCTTAAAACAAATTAAAAGTATTTACTGTTTGTCACACCATTCTAGGCCCAATGGATATTTTAGTGTTAATAGATAAGCAAAACCATGTAAGTTAAGACTGTAGCCTGGGAAGTACATTCTAAAAATGTGAATTTTGGCTAACATCTTTCTGGGTTATGAATAAGTGCTGAATTGTTAGTAATAAATCCATGAAGAAAAAATAAATTGTGTATTTTTGTGTTCTTTCATTGTTGCAAATATTTTCTCCAAGAATATTCTAATTAAAGAAACCTATGACTCATTCTCTCTCCTAACAAAGAAAGTTTACTGAATGAATATAATTACTTCACCAAAATGGTCTTCATTTCTCCCTTTGCATTTGAAAACCAGAAGTTAGGAGATTGCTCAGCCACTGTGAGTGTGTGTGTGTCAACTTGGCCAGGCCACCATACCCTGATATTAGTTCAAAAACCAGTCTAAATGTCACTCTGAAGATATTTTTTAGATGAGATTAACATTTAAATCAAAACACTTTGAGTAAAGCAGATTATCCTCTATAATGGGGGTAGGCCTCATCCAATCAGTTGATGACTTTAATAGAACAAAGGCTGACCTCTTCTGAAAAAGAAGGAATTCTGCCTCTGGGGCTGAGCTACAACATCAAGTCTCCCTTGGAGCTCTAGACTGCCAGTTGGCTTTGAAATTTTTAGACTTGCCAACCCCCACAAATATATAAGCCCACTATATACATACACACACACACACACACACACACACACACACATGCATACATACATACATACACACAACTCATTAGTTCTGTTTCTCTGGAGAACTCTGACTAACACAGATTTTTGTACAAATGTGGTGGTAGAACCAACAGAAAAAAATCATTGTGTACTAGGAAGACTCTATTTGTAATTTATGGTAGAAAAGAATCTAACTCATATAAGTACAATGAGTTCAAGTACTTATCAAGACATCTTTGATACCTTCACATGAAGAGTATACAGATAATATGTGTACACACATTACCAATTTTTGCCAGTGTTGAAAAGTAGATAATCACTAGGGAATATCACTCAAAGAGTTGGTGTAATTAATATACATGTTTAGAAGCAGGAACACAAAAACAACAGAAGGTGACTATTTTCTCAAAGGAAGTAACTACATCTTCTTCTTTTAATTTTATTTTGGCTATAATGACCTGATCTTCTGAAGCATTCAACTTTATATCTGATTTCTCATTTATACAGTCTTCTCATCAGCTGCCAAATATTTCTCTGAGTAAAAATGTAAAAAATTGTTCTGCATTAACTTTTCTTAAATGTGGAAAATAACCATGGTCACAACCACTGATAGTTTGTAGATTGTAGGCAAAATGCCAAAATTTCAACTCTTTATATTTCAACTCAGTAATATTGCAGAGATTTTTATCCCTAGGAGATCTAATGTTCCAATAAACAGCAACTAGTTGATTAATAATGGACCAGTGTAGTTTAATCAATATAAATGGCTTCAAAGTCATTTAATTATACTTTTCATTGCAAACATTGCCTACATTTCTCTTTAAAAATTAGTCTCATGCTCTTTTATGAAATTTTGTCAACTAGGATATTTGTGCAGGTAAAAATGAGAGAGAAAGACAAAAAGAGGGATCATGAGTAGAAGTTGACAGATACTATACATGAAGAAGGCAATGATTCAACTTTCACCAGCAATGATACTTCTCTAAGTTGAAGACTGTATCTTTAATTCACCTTTTTATATTTAGGATCTAAAGTATTGCTCAAATATCATGGACAATAAATAGTCGTTGAATAAATTCATAGGGGGAATAATTAATAAAAATAAACTTTTACTTCTACAACCCAGAGCCTACTTTAAATTTAGAAGTTATTTTATATCTATTTTATTTAGTATTTAAGTAATCTGAATATGTTTTAGTTGAAAGTATAAGAGTCTGCCCATTTACTAAAGCATTTGCTCTTCATATATACAGAAAATAAAATATACTGTCTTCAATTATCCTTCTACAATACCCCTAAATTATCCCCAGTCTGTTAAAGAGATATCATGGCAAAATGTAGAAAATACCACAGTTTGATATATGGCCAGAAAGGATGAAAAAAAAATAATGACACTTAATAAGTTGACTCAAATATATCAAACCTCTAAGTTCCGGAAATAATCAATACCTCTCTTTTATTTTAGGTGGATTTTTATTATTGGCTTCACTTTAGTAATTCAATATTAGTAGTTATAAATAAATACTAAATCCTAAAAATGAAATAGATTTTTAAAATAATTTTTTATAAATTTTGCCATAAATGCTAATGGTTTAAATATTTAATAAGAACTAAGTTTCTATTTTCTATTTGCTATATAGATAAAAAAGAGAACTAATTTAATGGAAGCCAAGCATTCATTTCTGACATTTTTAATTTGGTTGTTTTGATGCAATTGTTAAAAAAACTTGGTTTTCCTTCTTTCATATACCCACAAAAAGATTTGAAGACACATTTCTGTGACCTAACAATATTAATTTAACTTTTGTTTTACAATGTTTCTTTTCTGATTTCATCATATTTATTATTGTGTCTAAAAAGACTGAGGCTTTGATTTAGATGTTTGTAGTATCCAGGTCAAATGATTTTAACAGTACACTGAAGATGGGAGTTTGTATTTTAAAATGTTACAGGAAAAATGAATGGTACATTTTTACATAGAACAAATGTTCACTAAATCTATATTCATAAACAATTATAAATTAAAAGTGGGAAAGAAACAGTTTAATGTGTTTAGTTATAAAACTGTGACAACTAAAATAATAAATGTTTCCTTGTTTTGCACTAATTTTTTTCTCTTTAATGACTTTTAATCATAATATAAGGATGTTGATTTTTAAAAAGTGACATGCTTTTCCATGTGTGCTTTCTGTGAAAAATTAGGAATATTTTTGATATATAAGGGGTGTTTCACTATGTAAACACAGAATCTAAAAAGGGAGTTAAATATTTAATTAAAGGCTATGTCCATCACATATTATACTGAGTCTCTTTCTTTCTTTTGTCCAAGTCTCAATATCTATCTGTATATCTACTTACCTACCCACTGAGTAAAATTGATATTAGTATTTATGAAGAATAGAATGAGACTAGATAAATATAAAATTGAAAGTTCCTAGAAAGTAAAAGATTGGAGAAAAGAGTACACCTACAATGTCATGTGATGTTTGGGTGCAGAGGAGTTTTGAAAGACTTCAGATATGTCAAGTGGAATTTAAAATCAAGGAACAGCAAAGAGGCAAATAATCACAATGAAAAATAAGGAAGGAGTTTAGGGAAAAGGCATTGAGAAAAAAATCCTTGTAAATGCAACATCTGGCAATGCAAATTTATGTAATATTTATGGAACAGAATTTAGCAAAACTGTAATATATTTATGCATTCAAAAGTTTTTCAATAAAATATACATTTTAGCATAAAAAGTTGTCTACAGTACAGCAAAATTAAATATTTTTAAATGAGACAAAAGGAAAATGATAGAAAAATGCGATGGATCAAAGAACAGATATTTGGTTAGTAAAAAAAAAAAGGTACTGCTACATACTTGCTGGTACTGGTTCAAAAATAAGGGTCTAGGGCTTCCCTGGTGGCGCAGTGGTTGAGAGTCTGCCTGCCAATGCAGGGGACACGGGTTCGAGCCCTGGTCTGGGAAGATCCCACATGCCGTGGAGCAACTAGGCCCGTGAGCCACAACTACTGAGCCTGCACATCTGGAGCCTGTGCTCCGCAACAAGAGAGGCCGCGACAGTGAGAGGCCCGCGCACCGCGATGAAGAGTGGCCCCCGCTCGCAGCAACTAGAGAAAGCCCTCGCACAGAAACGAAGACCCAACACAGCCAAAAATAAATAAATTAATTAATTAAAAAAAAAAAAATAAGGGTCTAACCTTGCTAGTAGCCAATGTACAGAGGGTAACATGATCATTTATTACTGATACACCTGTTAATTAACAATAGACAAGAAATTCTATGTGTTCCAAGATCCTTAATATATGCGTATTCTTTGATCCATAGTATAAAAATCTAGAACCGTACCTTAAGAAAATAATCAGAAATGTGAATTAAGACATTTCTAAATCTCTTCAGAGTATCATTTACCATGGTAAAAGACTGGATAAAATTTAAATTTCACAAACAGGAAAAGAGTTAAATGTATTTTGGCACAGCCGTATGATCGAATATAATGAAAACATATACATAATGTACCAAAAGGCTTATTACAAAAAAAGTGGAAAATATAATACTCAGGATTCCATCACTACCACTAGTTTAAGTGACTCACTTTAAGGACTCAGGCAGCTCAACAACAAGTTATAGTCATGTAAAGTTCATTACAAAGGATACAATGAAACAATAGCAAGAATAATATTGTAAAAAAAAAAAAAAAAGAATTCTAAATATTTAAAAAAAAGAATAATATTGTATTATGTTTCTATGGCTGCCAAAACAAAACATCATAGACTAGGTGACTTAAACAATAGAAATGTATTTTCTCACAGTCTGGAAGTAGGAAGTCCAAGATCAAAGTGCAGGCAAAATTTGTTTTTCCTGAAATCTCTCTTCTTGCCTTGCCAATGGCTGTATTCTCTGGATGTCTTCATGTGGCTTTTTCTCTGTGTGCACACATCCCTGGTGTCTATTCTACTTCTTATGTTCTTACATTGGTCTTATTGGATTAGGGTCCATTCTTATAACCTAATTTAATGTTAATGACATCTTTAAAGGCTCTGTCTCCAAATACAGTCACATTCTGGGGTATTGAGGGTTGGGACTTCAACATATGAACTGTGGGGATGCACAATTCAGTTCATAATAAATATACACATTAGGTGAACGTTTGAGAGGCTAGGCACAAGCTTCTTCTTTGCATGGTTTACATGGATTCACTTTTCCCTTCAGTTGCAAATCATTCCACTGGGGCAGCCCACTTGGTTCTTAGAGTGCAGAGTTTTTAAAAGAGAGCTGGTCACATGGCTATGTGTGGACACCAAACCAGGCACCAGTTGCCTATTATGAATCTTTATGTATACTTTCAACAATGCTGAGAGCCTTGCACATCCTGGTTCACTGCTTCAGATATACAGAAAAACACCCTCATCAGTGACTATGTGAACATTCCAGAAGCTTCTTCTCAGTGTTTGGCCAAGGTCACTTCCATGGCTTTAGACATTCCCATTGATAAGCAAGAACTGAAAAAAGAGAGACCTGCTCTCATAAATGTACATGGTTTACAATTTTAAAAAATCATCTCAAATATAGAAAACAAGTTTTAAAATAGGGGATTAGAAAAAAGATTTAAGGAGAAATTTATCAAGTATTCACAAGGTTTTCTATAGATGGTAAGATAAGTGATTTTTATGATGCTATAAAATAATTTCTAAATTTTCCAAATAAGAAATAAATTACCACTTATTCAGAAAATATTAACATTTAAACACCAAATTTTATTAATATTCTTCATCTAGTTTTTACCTATGTCTGAGAAATTTGGTGTCTTTCTCTTCCATACAAGTCCCTTCATCAATTTTTTTTTCTTGACCCTTTTGTATATTGTTCCCAAGCTAATGCCTGGTTCTACCTATCTTCATCCTTTCCCTTTCTGTGTAAATCATAAACACAAGTAGCAACTGGTATTATTTATTTGTTTTACATGGATAACATTGCCTTCCCTAAAATTACTATTCTCACTAACATACCAGTATGCCTGAAATTGATTTTAAAGATGATTTTATGAGTGGGAAGCATTATAAGGAAACATGGGTGGAGTCAAAAGAGATAATTATTATTTTTTGGTTTCCTATAAAAATGTACATTGAAGCATGCATGTTTGAGAAGGTGTGCAGAACTATAGGCTTGCTTCTGCCACTCATCCTGTCCTAGTTCAGTGTAAATCATTGAGAGAATTAGAGCTTGCTTTGCCTCCTCTATTTCCTGTTATTTCAACAAGGACTGACTCTTAAAAGAGGATACATGGAGAAAAGTGAATTTGCTCTCTTGACAGCATCTGAGAATTGACCTGGCAATCAGGAAAGCCTACTGCTTTTATTGAACTGGGGCTAGAAAAGGGTGGCATTGCCACAAGATTAAAGTACTTTCATAATCCCACATTGCCTATGTGCTAAAGTAGGAACTCTTCAGTAAGACATAGACATCATTATAGGACTCTTACCTTTTCTGTCCATTCCCCATCACTCTCCAATACACATGCAATGCTCCAGTCTTGACATATTTCTGTTCTCTATGTGTTCCATCCTTTTTTCAGTTCTATGCTTTGCACTCACTATGTTGTCTACAATTCCTTAGAGTTCACCGAGTGCATTTCCCAAGTGAGGTCAAATGTTATTTTCTCCATAAAGATTTCTGTGGTGCCTCCTACCCCTTGTCACAGTTCGGAACATCATCTTTGTGCATTCTTAGGCACTGTTCTACTGTAACGTTAATTATAATGTATTGCAAATCTATGTATATAGCTCCCAATAATTACTTGAGGTCAAGGACCTTGTTTCATATTTCCCTGTCTCCAATGTCCAGCACACAGTTGGCTGTATAAACTATGTGCCATAAGTTGTTAGTCACTTAAATATATGAAAGTAGGTTTATTTACAAACATTCCATCATGACAACTAATCAACATCAAGTAATAAACAAATAAGAATTCTAATGGAAGGACCAGATGGATACAAAGGAGGCTTCTGAACATCCCTCTTCCCATGGACACACCAAATATACAGGTACAAACAGAGCAATTCCTTCTGAGAGAAAGCCCAGAAACTAGCTGAGTATCTCCCCCACACTGGGCAAATGAGAAAATATCCACATTGAAATGGGTGGGAAAGGCTGAGACACACTCTTACAATAAACCCTAACCCTGGCACAATACCCTTAAATCAGGAGGGACACTCTAACTCCCAGTTTATCCCAGAGGAGTGAAAGGCTTGGACCACACATCACGTACCCCAACTTTTAAGACTTCCACCAGAGAAGTGGGATCCCAAAACACCAGGCTCTAAAAGCCAACAGGGCTTATATCCTGAGTCCCACAGAAGCAGCTCTTAATGGATACATGAGTACTCACCATGGCTCTCTCACTTGAGCTCAGGTCAGAGGGAGAAGACAAAAATGCCCATCCCCCATTTTTTCCTGGAAGGGGTTTGACTGCATGCTTTATAAGTTGCTGCCTGAGAGTCCGGCTTCCACAGGCTGACTGCAATTCTCCCTAGAGTCCTAGAGAGCTGTTGGGCACTTCCTCTGCCTTCTCTCTCTGGCTGACATGAACAATAAAACCAAGCTACCAGTGTTTCCCTGGAAGAAGCTTGTCTACACATCTAGCACTTCAACCTTTACAGTTGCCAATAAAAGCTCAAAATTCAAAATCACCTAGCTCTGAAAGGCAATGAGGCTTACATTCACAAGTCTCACAGGGCATTATCAAACAAAGAAGCAGTTGTTAACAGGTATGCAGTACCCCGCATAGCTATACACCAGGAACTAGCACGGAAGTAGCAGGCAAAACTCCTATATCCCAGTTTCTCCTTAGAAAGGGCTTAATTATATAGTTTCCAAACTTAATGATTCAAGTTCTAATCAGTCTGCATCTAGGTGCTGATTGCAACCCTCCCCCCTTTAGGATACTGACAGATCTTGGCACACTTCAACTACTGGGAGCCACTAAGAAGAAGGACAGAGGCTTGGAAAATCAAAAAGGTTTGAGAAACAACTAGGAGTTTGAACTGGGTTAACTAACAAGTTTCATATCCTATAAGATACCAGTCTGTCAAGACTGGGAATGGTGGCTGCCTTATCTAATGCACAGAAACCAACACAGAGAGTCAAGGAAAATGAAGGAACTGGGGAATATAAGGCACAAAATAAATCTATAGGAACTAACCTTAATGAATTGGAGATTAAGTGATTTACATGAAGAGAGTTCAAATTAACAGTCATAAAGATGCTCACTGTGGTCAGACAAACAATGAATGAACAAAGTGAAAATTTCAACAGAGATAGAAAATATAAAAGAAACCAAAGAAATCACAGAGCTGAAGAATATAACTGAACTGAAAAATCCAATAGTGGATTCAACAACAGACTAGATCAAGAGGAAGGAAAGATCATTTAACTCAAAACAGGGCAGTAGAGGTCATCCAGTCAGAAGAGGGAAAGAAAAAAGAATGAAAAAGAGTGAAGACAGCATAAAGGGCATATGGCATACCACAAACAAGACCAATATGCACACTATAGGGTTCCTAGGAGGAGGAGGAGAGAGATAATGGGACAGAAAATTATTCAAAGAACTAATGGCTGAAAACTTCCCTAACCTGGAGAAAAAAACAAAAACAAAAAACAGACATCCAATACAGGAAGTACATAAAGGCCCACCTAAGATGAATCCAGTAAGGCCCACATGAAGACATAATTAAAATTGTCAAAAGTTAAAGACACAACCTCCCTATTCACTTTGTTATAAAGCAAAAACTAACACACCATTGTAAAGCAATTATACTCCAATAAAGATGTTAAAAAATAAATAAATAAAAATAAATTAAAAAAAAATTAAAGACACAGAATCTTAGAAGCAGCAAGAGAAAAACAATTTGTTACATACAAGGGAAGGAGGATTTTTCAGCAAAAACTTTGCAGGACAGAAGGGAGTGGAATGATAAATCCAAAGTGTTGAAACAAAAAGTGACCAACCAAGAATACCCTACCCAACAAAGTTAACCTTTAAGACTTGAAGGAGAGATAAAGAGTTTTCCAGACAGACAAAAGCTGAAAGAGTTCATCACCAATAAACCAGCCTTGCAAGTAATGTTAATGGGAGTTCTTCAAGCAGAAATTAAAGGACACTAATTCTTAACATGAAAACATATGAAAGTAGAAAACTCACTGGTAAAGACATAGTTAGATTCGGAAATTCAAAAATTGCAATGATGGTGGCTATATCACTTATAACTCTAGTAAAAGGTTAAAAGACAAAAGTATAAAAAATAACTATAACTTCAATAATTTGTTAATGATTATACAATATAAAAAGATGTAAATGTTGATAAAAACAAAATATGGGAGGAAGGTGTAAAAATGTAGCACTTTTGTAGTATTCAAAGTTAAACTGTTATCAACTTAAAATAGACTATTTTAAGTTTCATAGTAACCACAAAGCAAAAATCTATATTAGATACCTAAAAGATAAAAATAAAGGAATTAAAGCATAACACTTCAAAAATCGTCAAATCACAAAGGAATAGAGCAAGGGAGGAAGAATAGAAGTAGAAAACATCCAGGGAAAAATTAACAAATGGTAATAGTAAATCTATACCTATCAATAATTACTTTAAATATAAATAAACTAAATTCTCCACTCAAAAGACATAGAGTCAAAAGACATGGATTATCAACTATATTCTGCCTATAAGACATGCACCTTAGCTTAAGGACACAGAAATTGAAAGTGAAGGAATGGAGGAGTAGAAGGACATCAGCTCACTCCCTTCTTATGAAAACACCAAAATCACAACTATCTGCTGAACAACCATTGACCAAAAAATGCTGAGACCTACCAAAAAAAAAGATACCCTACATCCAAATACAAAGAAGAAGCCACAACAAGATGGTAGGAGGGGCACAATCACAACAAAATCAAATTCCATACCAGCCAGGTGGGCGACACACAAACTGGAAAACAATTATACCACAGAAGTTATCTTACAGGAGTGAAAGTTCTAAGCCCCACCCATCAGGCTTCCCAGCCTGGGTGTCTGGCAATGGGAGGAAGAGTCCCAGAGAATCTGTCCTTGAAGGCCAGAGGGCTTTGATCTCAGGATTTCCACAGGACTGGGGGAAACAGAAACTCTACTCTTGGAGGGTGCATACAAAGTCTCATGTGCACCAGCACCTAGGCGAAAAATGCAGTGATCTCACTAAGAGACTGGGCCAGACCTACCTGCTACTACTGGAGGGTCTCCTACAGAGGCAGGGGTTGGCTGTGGTTCACTGTGGGGACAAAGACACTAGTAGCAGCAGTACTGGGAAGTACTCACTGGCATGAGCCCTCCTGCAGGCCATCATTAACCCCACCAAACAGCCTGTAGGCTCCTGTGCTGGGTCACCTCAGGTCAAACTACTACCAGGGTGGGAACACAACCCCACCCATCAATGGACAAGCAGATTAAAGTTTTACTGAACATGGCCCTGCCCACAAGATGGACAAGACCCAGCTCCACCCACCACCAGTCCCTCCTATCAAGAAGCTTACCAAAGCCTCATAGATAGCTTCATCCACCAGAGGGCAGACAGAAGAAGCAAGAAGAACTACAATCCTGCAGCCTGCAGAATGGAAACCACAATCACAGAAAGTTAGACAAAATGAAACAGCAAAGGAATATATCCCAGATGAAGGAACAAGATAAAATGCCAGAGAAACAACTAAGTGAAGTAGAGATAAGCAACCTTCCAGAAAAAGAATTCAGAATAATGATAGTGAAGATGATCCAGGATCTTGGAAAAAGAATGGAGGCAAGGATTGTGAAGGTGAAAGAAATGTTTATGAAAGACTTAGAAGAACTAAAGAACAAACAAACACAGATGAACAATACAACAACTGAAATGAAAAAATACACTAGAAGGAATCAATAGTAGAATAACTGAAGCAGAAGAACAGATAAGTGACCTGGAAGACAGAATGGTGGACATTACTGCCATGGAACAGAATAAAGAAAAAATAATGAAAAGAAATGAGGACAGTCTAAGAGACCTCGGGACAACATTAAATGCACCAACAATCACATTATAGGGGTCTCAGAAGGAGAAGAGAGAGAGAAAGGACCTGAGAAAATATTTGAAGAGATAATTGTTGAAAACTTCCCTAACATGGGAAAGAAACAGTCACCCAAATCTAGGAAGCACAGAAGTCCCATACAGGATAAACCCAAGGAGGAATATGCTGAGACACATAATAATCAAACTGAAAAAAATTAAACACAACAATAGTTAAAAGCAACAAGGGAAAAATGACAACATAGAAGGGAACTCCTAAAAGGTTATCAGCTGATTTCTCAGCTGAAACTCTTCAGGCCAGAAGGGAGTGGCACAATATATTTAAAGTGATGAAAGGGAAGAAACTACAACCAAGAATACTCAACCCAGCAAGGCTTTCATTCAGTTTTGACAGAAAAATCAAAAGCTTCACAAACAAACAAAAGCTAAGACAATTCAGCACCACCAGACCAGCTTTGCAACAAATGCTAAAGGAACTTCTCTAGTCAGGAAAGATACCAGCAACTTAAAACAACACTGGACATATACAGACTGCTATATCAAAACCTCATGGGAACAGCAAACCGAAGAACTACAATAGATACACACACACAAAAGGAAAAAGCAAACCAAATACAACACTAAAGATGGTCATCAAACCACAAGAGAAGAGAACAAGAGAGGAAGGGAAGAAAAAAGACCTATAAAAACAAACCCAAAACAATTAAAAAATGAAAATAAGAACATACATATCGATAATTACCTTAAATGTAAAGTGATTAAATGCTCCAGCCAAAAGACATAGACTGGCTGAATAGATACAAAAACAAGACCCATATATATGCTGTCTACAAGAGACCCACTTCAGACCTAGGGACACATACAGACTGAAAGTGAGGGTATGGAAGAAGGTATTCCATGCAAATGGAAATAAAAAGAAAGCTAAAGTAGCAACACACATATCAGACAAAATAGACTTTAAAATAAAGACTGTTATAAGAGACAAAGAAGGACACTACATAATCATGAAGGGATCAATCCAAAAAGAAGATATAACAATTGTAAATATATATGCACCCAACATAGGAGCACCTCAGTATATAAGGCAAATACTAACAGCCATAAAGGGAGAAATCAACAATAACACAATAATAGTGGGGAACTTTAACACCCCACTTTCATCAATGGACAGATCATCCAGACAGAAAATCACTAAGGAACACAGGCCTTAAATGACACATTAGACCAGATGGACTTAATTGATACATATAGAACATTCCATCCAAAAGCAGCAGAATACACATTCTTCTCATGTGCACATGGAATATTCTCCAGGATTGACCACATACTGGGCCACAAAGCAAGCTTCGGTAAATTTGAGAAAACTGAAATCATATCAAGCATCTTTTCCGACCACTACAACATAGATTAGAAATGAACTACAAGAAAAAAAAGGTAAAAAACACACACACATTGAGGCTATATGGTATGCTACTAAACAAGCAATGGATCATGGGAAAAATCAAAGAGGAAATCAAAAAACACCTAGAGACAAATGGAAACAAAAGCACAATGACCAAAAACCTATGGGATGTAGCAAAAGCAATTCTAAGAGGGAAGTTTATAGCAATAAATTCTTACCTCAGGGGACAAGAAAATCTCAAATAAAAAACCTAACGTTACACCTAAAGCAACTACAGAAAGAAAAACAAACAAAACCCAAAGTTACTAGAAGGAAACAATTTATAAAGATCACAGCAGAAATAAATGAAATAGAGAGGAAGAAAACAATAGCAAACATTAATGAAACTAAAGGCTTGTTCTTTGATAAGATAAACAAAATTGATAAACCTTTAGCCAGACTCATCAAGAAAAAAAGGGAGAGGACTCAAATCAATAAAATTAGAAATGAAAAAGGAGAAGTTACAACTGACACCATAGAAATACAAAGGATCATAAGAGACTTCTACAAGCAACTGTAAGCCAATAAAATGGACAACCTGGAAGAAATGGACAAATTCTTAGAAATGTAAAATTTCCCACGACTGAACCTGGAAGAAATAGAAAATATGAACAGATGAATCATAAGTAATGCAATTGAAACTGTGATTTAAAAATTCCCAACAAACAAATGTAAGGACCAAATGGCTTCACAGGTGAATTCTATCAAACATTTAGAGAAGAACTAACACCTATCCTTCTGAAACTGTTCCAATAAATTTCAGAGGAAGGAAAACTCCCAAACTCATTCTATGAGGTCACCATCACTCTGATACCAAAACCAGACAAAGATACCACAAAAAAAGAAAATTACAGGCCAATATCACTGATGAACATACACTCAAAAATCTTCACAAAATACTAGCAATCCAAATCCAACAATACATTAAAAGTATCATACACCATGATCGAGTGGAATTTATCCCAGGGATGCAAGAATTTTTCAATATCCACATGTCAATCAGTGTGATACACCACATCAAAAAATTGAAGAATAAAAACCATATGATCATCTCAACAGAAGAAAAAAAAGCTTTTGACAAAATTCAACACCCATTTATGATAAAAATTTTCCAGAAAGTGGGCATAGAGGGAACATACCTCAACATAATAAAGGCCATATATGACAAACCTACAGCTAACTTCAAACTCAATGGTGAAAACTAAAAGCATTTCCTCTAAGATCAGGAACAAGACAAGGATGTCCACTCTCGCCACTTTTATTCAACATAGTTGTTGAAGTCCTAACCATGGCAATCAGAGAAGAAAAAGAAATAAAAGGAATCCAAATTGGAAAAGAAGTAAAACTGTCACTGTATGCAGATGACATGATACTATACATAGAGAATCCTAAAGACACTACCAGAAGACTACTAGAGCTCATCAATGTATTTGGTAAAGTTGTAGGTTACAAAATTAATACACAGAAATCTGTTGCATTTCTATACACTAACAACAAAAGATCAGAAAGAGAAATTAAAGAAACAATTCCATTTACCATCATATCAAAAAGAATAAAATATATACGAATAACCTACCTTAGGAGACAAAAGAACTGTACTCCAAAAACTATAAAATGCTGATGAAAGAAATCAAAGATGACACAAACAGATGGAAAGATATACCATCTTCTTGGATTGGAAGAATCAATATTGTCAAAATGACTATACTACCCGAGGCAATCTATAGATTCAATACAATCCCTATCAAATTACCAATGGCATTTCTCACAGAACTAGAAAAAAAATCTTAAAATTTGTATGGAGATACAAGAGACCCTGAAGAGCCAAAACAATCTTTGGAAAGAAAAACGGAGCTGGAAGGATCAGACACCCTGTCTGCAGACTATACTACAAAGCTATAGTCATCAAAACAGTATGCTAGTGGCACAAAAATAGAAATATAGATCAATGGAACAGGGCAGAAAAACCAGAAATAAACCCATGCATCTATGGTCAACTAATCTATGGCAAAGAAGACAAGACTATACAGCTGAGAAAAGACAGCATCTTCAATAAACGGTGCTGGGAAAACTTGACAGCTATGTGTAAAAAAATGAAATTAGAACATTCTTTAACACTATACACAAAAATAAACTCAAAATGGATTAAGGACCTAAAGGTGAGACCAGACACTATAAACCTCTTAGAGGAAAATGTAGCAGAACACACTCGGACATAAATCATAGCAATATCTTTTTCAATCCGTCTCCCAGAATAATGGAAATAAAAACAAAAATAAACAAATGGGACTTAATTAAACTCCAAAGCTTTTGCACAGTAAAGGAAATCATAAGCAAAACAAAAAGACAATGAACAGAACAGGACAAAATATTTGCAAATGATTTGACTGACAAGGGATTAGCCTCCAAAATTTACAAACAACTCATGTGGCTTAATATCATCAAAACAAACAACCCAATAAAAAAACGGGCAGAAGGCCTAAATAGACATTTCTTCAAAGAAGACATACAGATGGCCAAGAGGTTCATGAAAAGATGTTCAACATTGCTAATTATCAGAGAAATGCAAATCAAAACTACAGTGAGATATCACCTCACACCAGTCAGAATGGCTATCATCAAATTGTCCACAAACAATAAATGCTGGAGAGGGTATGGAGAAAGGGGAACCCTCTTGCACTGTTGGTGGGAATGTAAGTTGGTGCAGCCACTATGGAAAACAGTATGGAGATTCCTTAAGATACTAAAAACAGAGCTATCATATGATGCTGCAATCCTACTCCTGGGCATATACCCAAAGAAAAACATGATTTGAAAGGATGCTTGCACCCCAATGTTCATTGCGGAGCTGTTTAAAATAGCCAAGACATGGAAGCAACCTAAATGTCCACTGACAGAAGAATGGATAAAGAAGATGTGGTACATATATACAATGGACTACTAGCCATAAAAAAGAACAAAATAATGCCATTTGCAGCAACATGGATGGACCTAGAGATTGTCATACTGAGTGAAGTAAGTCTGACAGAGAAAGAGAAATACTGTATGATATTGCTTATATGCGGATTCTAAAAAAAAAAAAAAAATACAAATGAATTTATTTATAAAACAGACTTACACACTTGGAGAACTAATTTATGGCTACCAAGGGGGAAGTTTGGGGGGAGGGATAGTTAGGGAGTTTGGGATTCACATGTACACACTGCTGTATTTAAAATGGATAACCAAACAAGGATCTACTGTATAGCATAAGGAACTCTGCTCAGTATTATGTAACAATCTAAATGAAAGAATTTGAAAAAGAATAGATACATGTATAACTGAATTACTTGGCTGTACACCCTAAACTAATGCAACATTGTTTATCAACTATAGTTCAATATAAAATAATAAGTTAAAAAAAAACAGTGTTATGTAGGACCACTTTCAGAATAATATTTAGTTGAAATTTGAAAAGGGAGATTGATATTTCTTGTGTTTTATGACAGGAATTTGTCTTAAATGTTTGTCCAAAGTCTTGTTGTTTAGTTACTGAGGTTAAACAAGAAAAACACACAGATCCTTTTGAGCCGAGTGATGAAAATGTTGTAAGTGTAATCAAGAATTATGATAGAGAAAGAAAAAATTATAATAATTATAATAAAGAGGATTTGATCTGGAAAAAAACAAGATGAGGTATATGTATACAATGGAATATTACTCAGCCACAGAGAAGAGTGGAATACTGCCATTTGCAGCAACATGGATGGACCTAGAGAATATTATGCTTAGTGAAATAAGTCAGGCAGAGAAAGACAAATACTGTATAATATTACTTACATGTGGAATCTAAAAAATAATACAAATGAATGTATATATGAAACAGAAAGAGACTAACAGACCTAGAAAACACACTTGTGGTTACCAAAGGAGAGAAGGAACAGGGGAAGGACAAATTAGGAGTATGGGATTAACAGATACAAACTCTATATATCAAATAGATAAGCAGCAAGAATTTACTATATAGCACAGGGAATTGTTCCCATTATCTTGTAATAACCTATAATGGAATACAACTTTCAAAAACACTGAATCACTATGTTGTCCACCTAAAACCAACACAATATTGTAAGTCAACTATACTTCAATAAAAAAGGTTGTGTTCTGCAAAAAAAAAAAAAAGTGAAGGAATAGAAAAATATATTCCATGCAAGTGGAAATTAAAAGAAATCATGGGTAGCTATACTTATATCAGAAAAAAAAAAACAAAACCAAGAGTGTAATAAGAGACAGAGAAAGTAATTAGTTAATGATAAAGGGGTAAATTCATGAAGAGGATATAACAGTTGTAAATACTTATGCACACAACATCCAGACACATAAATATATAAAATTATCATTAAGAGTTCTGAAGAAAGAAATAAACAGCAATATAGTAATAGTAGGGGACTTCAATACCACAATTTCAACAATGGATAGATCACTCAGACAAAAAAATCAATAAGGAAATACTGGACTTAATTGTTTATACTGGTCTAAATTGTCACTATACTTTGGACCAAATAAATCTAAAAAACATATACAGAATATTCCATCCAATAGCAGCAGAAAACAAAATTTCTTAAGCATATATGGAGTAGGATGATATGTTAGGCCACAAAACAAGTCAGCAAATTTAAGAACACTGAAATCATATCAAGCATCTTTTCTGGCCACATGTTCATGGTATGAAACTAGAAATGAAATACAAAACGGTAACCAGAAAATTTACAGAATGTGGATATTAAACAACATGTTCCTGAACAACTAATGGGCCGAAGAAAAAAAAGAGGAGAAATCTAAAAATATCTTTAGACAAATGAAAATGGAAACACAACATACCAAAAATTATGTGATGTAGCAAAAGTAGTTCTAAGAGGAAAGAAAAAAAGAAAGATCTCAAATAAACAACCTAACTTGTTGTTTAAGAACTAGAAAGAGAAGAACATTCTAAGCCCAAAGTTAGAAGGAGGAAATAATAAAGATTGGAGCAAAACGAGAAATGAAATGGATACAAGAAAATCAATAGAAAAGATTAACAAAACTGAGAGTTGGGTTTTTTCATTTTTTAAGGTAATTACAAAAGGCAAATCTTTAGCTAGATTTACCAGGAAAAAATAGAGAAGACTCAAGTAAATAAAACTGTAAATCAAAGAGGAGACATTATAAATATAACCACAGAAATACAAAAGTTCCTAAGAGACCACTATGAACAATTACTTGCCTCAAGATTGGACAGCCTAGAAGAACTGGGTAATTCCTAGAAATGTACAGCCTATTGAGACTGAATGATGAAGAAATAGAAAATTTGAACAGACCAACAATGAGTAAACAGACTGAATCAGTAATCAAAAACCTCCCAACAAAGAAAAGTCCATGACCAGATGCCCTCACTAGTGAGTGTTACTGAATATTTAAAGAACGGATACCAATCCTTCTCACACTCTTCAAAAAAAATAGAATAGGTGGGAACACTTCCAAACTCATTTTATGAGGCCAGCATTACACTGATGCCAAAACCAGATGAGGATAATACAAGACACAAATTACAGGCCAATATTCCAGATGGACATTGATGTAAAAATCCACAACAAGATATTAGCAAACCAAATAATAAATTAAAAGGATCATACACCATGATCAAGTGGGGTTTATTTCAGGGATGTAAAGATGGTTCACCATCCACAAATCAATAGTAGTGACACACACTTTAACAAAATGAAGGAAAATAATATCACCTGACTAAATGCAGGAAAAAACTTTTGACAAAACTTCAACAGGCTTTTATTACAAAAACTCTTAAAGTGAGTACAGATGGAACATAACTCAACATAATGAAGGACATATATGATAATCCTACAGTTAACATCATACACAACAGTGAAAAGATGAATGCTATTTTTTTTTAATAATCAGGAACAAGACAAGGATGCCCACTCTTACAACTTTTAATCAACATAGTACTGGAAGTCTTAGTCAAGCATACAGGTAAGAAAGAAACAAAAGGCACTCAAATTGGAAAGGAAAAAGCAAAACTCTCTGTTTGCATATGACATGGTCTTTTACATAGAAAACTAGATTCCACCAAAAACCTGTTAGAACTAATAAATGAATTCAGTAAAGGTGCAGGATATAAAGTCAACTTACAAAAATCAGGTGTTTCTATTCACTAAAAATAAACTATCCAAAAAACGAAATTGTGAAAACAATCCCATTAATAGCTTCAAGAAATAAAATCCTTAGAAATAAATTTAACCAAGGAGGTTAAAGATCTATATATTGAAAACTACAAAACATTGATGAAAGACATTGAAGAAGATACATATAAATGGAAAGGTGTCTTGTGTTCAGGGATTGAAAGAATTAATATTGTTAAAAAGTCCATACTACCCAAAGTGACCTACAGATTAAACACAATGTGTATCAAAATTCCAAAGTCATTTTTCACAGAAAAAAAATACTAATTTTAAAATTAATGTGAAATACAAAGAACCCTGAATACCAAAAGCAATCCTGAGAATGAAGAACAAAGCTGGAGGCATCACATTTCCTGATTTCAAACTGTATTACAAAGCAATAGTAATCAAAAGAGCTTGGTATTGACAAAAAACAGACGTATAGAACAATGGAACAGAATAAAGAGCCCAGAAATAAACCCATGCAAATATGTTTAATTAATTTTAGATAAAGGAGCCAAAATATATAATAGGAAAATATAGTCTCTTTATTAAGTGGTGCTGGAAAAACTAGATAACCACGTGCAGAGAATGAAACCAGTCTCCTATCTTATCCCACATATGAAAATCAACTCAACATGGATTAAAGGCTTGAATGTAAAACAAGAAGCCATAAATAAAACCCCTCAAAGAAAACATGAGGGTAAGTTCTGTGACATTCTCCTTTGCAATGATTTTAGTATTTCACACCAAAGAAAAGTCAACACAGCGAAGATAAACAAGTGGGATTGTATCAAAATAAAATGCTTCTACACAGTGAAGAAAATCATTAACAACATAAAGGGCAACTTATGGAATGAGGGAACATATTTGTAAATTAGATATCTGATAAGCCTTCAGAATGTCTGGCTTTGAAAATCAGTGGCGCTTGCATACAGTAGAACCATAGGGCTGTAAGAGATGGAGACTCTGTTCTTAAAGGTGCACACAAAATCTCACACACTCTAAGACCCAGGGCAGAAGCAATAATTTGAAAGGAGCCTGGGTCAGACACACTTGCTGATCTCGAGAGCCTCTTGGAGAGGCAGGAGGCAGGTGGAATCACTCTGGGGATATAGATGCTGGTGGCAGCGGTTTGTGGGAGCTCATTGTACTATGAGGACACTGGTCTGTCAAGCACCATTTTGGAGTCCTCCTTCTACATTATTAGTCATGGACATGGCCCCACCCACTTGCAGCTAGCAGCCTCTACATGAGACAGGAGCTAGCAATCAACTGGGCCAGGTACCAGCCACACTTCCCAGCACTTCTACAGTAGTTGTTTTCACCACAACAAGGGCTCACACAGCTTGTAAAAAGGGCACCCCTAGAGCATCTAGCTCTAGTGAACAGAAGGGAGTGTGTTGCTGATCCCACATGATATCTCCTACATAAGACCACTTATCCAAGATCAAGAAATTTAACTGACCTACATGATACACAGAAATAACAACAGAATTGGGCAAAAATGAGGCAACAAAGAATGTTTTTGAAATGAAGAAAAAAGATAAAACCCCAGAAGAACAGCTAAGAGAACTGAGATAAGCAATTCACCCAATAAAGAGTTCAAGGTAATGAGCATCAAAAAGATGCTCAATGAACTCAGAAGAATGGATGAATACAGTGAGAGTTTAACAAAGAGTTAGAAAATATAAAGAAGTAACAAACAGAGCTGAAGAATATAATAACTGAAATAAAAAATATTCTAGAGTAATCAGCAGTATATTTGATGACACAGAGGAACAAATCAGCAAACTGGGAGAGAGAGTTGTGGAAATCATTTGAGCTAAACAGAAAAAAGAAAAATAATTCAAAAATGAGGACAGTTTAAGAGAACTCTAGGACAACATCAAGTACTAACATTCACATTATAGGGGTCCCAGAAGGAGAAGAGAGAGAAAGGGGGCAGAGAACATATTTGAAAACATAAATGCTGAAAACTTCCCTAACCTGGGAAAGGAAAAAGACATCAGGAAGAACAGAGTCCCAAACAAGATCAACCCAAAGAGGTCCACACCAAGACACACTGTAATTAAAATGGCAAAAATTAAAGATAAAGAGAGACTATTAAAACCAGCAAGGGAAAAGCAACTAGTCATATACATGGGAATTCCTATAAGACTATGAGCTGACTTTTCAGCAGAAACTCTGCAGACCAGAAGGCAGTGTCATGATGTATTTAACATGATGAAAAAAAAGAAAAAACTACAGCCAAGAATAATCAAACCTGGCAAGGCTATCATTCATATTTAAAAGAGAGATAAAGAGTTTTACATACAAGCAAAACTAAGAGTTTAGCACCCCTAAACTGGCTTTATAATATATGTTAAAGGGATATGTGTAAGAAGAAAAAAAAGAAATATGATCATTACAAAAGGAAAAATATCATTGGTAAAGGCAAATATACAGTAAAGGTAGTAGATCAACCAATTATAAAGCTGGTAGGAAGGTTAAAAGACAAAAGAAGTAAAATCATCTATATCCACAGTAAGTAGTAAAGGGATACACAATACAAAAATATATAACATATGATGTCAAAAACATTAAACATGGAACAGGGGAATTAAAAATGCAGGGTTGTTAAATGTGTTCCAACTTAAGAAATCATCAACTTAAAATAATTGCATATATACGGTTACTATATATAAACCTCATGCTAACCACAAACCAAAAATCTATAACAGATACACATACAAAAAAAAAAAAAAAAAAAAAGGAATCCAAGCATATCCAAGCATAACACTAAAATTTTTCATCAAATCACAAGGGAAGAGAACTAAAGAAGAAAGAAACAGAAATGAGCAAAAACAACCAGAAATCAATTTACAAAATGGAAATAAGTACATACCCATCAATAATAATGTTAAATGTAAATGGACTAAAATCTCCAGTCAAGAGATAGAATGGCTAAAACAAAACAAAAACACAAGACCCATATATATGCTGCCGACAAGACACTCACTTCGGGTCTAAAGACACATATAGACTGAAAGTGAGGGTATGGTAAAAGGTATTCCATGTAAATAAAACTAAAGCCAGAGTAGCAATACTTTTTTCAGCAAAAATAAACTTTAAAACAAAGAATGCAACAAGAGCCAAAGGTCATTACATAATGATAAAGGGATTGATCTAACAAGGAGATCTAATAACTGTAAATGCATCCAACATTGGAGTACCTAAATACATAAAACAAATATTAACAAACATAAAGAGAAAAATTGACAGTAAGACAGTAATAGGAAACTTTAACACCCCATTTACGTCAATGGACAGATCATCCAGACAGAAAATCAATAAGGAAGCACTGACCTTAAATGACATATTAGATAAGATGGACTTTTATACATATATAACATTTCATTCCAAAGCAGCAAACACATTCTTTTCATGTGCACATTGAACATTCTCCAGGGGAAATCATATGTAAGGCCACAAAACAAGTCTCAATAAACTTTATGAAGACTGAAGTCATACCAAGCATCTTTTCTGACCATAACACTCTAAGACTAGAAATTGACTACAAGAAATAAACAGCAAAACACACAAACATGTAAAGTCTAAACATTACAATACTAAACAACTAGTGGTTTCCTGAAGAAATCAAAAAGGAAATAAAAAATAATAATAACACAACAATCCAAAATCTATGGGACACTGCAAATGCAGTTCTTAAAGGGAAGTTAATAGCAATACCAGCCTACTTCAGGAAACAAGAAAAATCTCAAGTAAACAGCTAAACCTATACCTAAAAGAATGAGAAAAAGAAAAACGAAAAATACCCAAAGTTAGTAGAAATAAAGAAATAAATATCAGAACAGAAATAATTGAAATGAAGGCTAAGAAAACAATAGAAAATATCAATGAAACTAAGATCTGACTCTTTAAAAAGACCAGCAAAACTGATAAAGCTTTAGCCAGACTCATCAAGAAAAAGAGAGAGGGCCCAAATAAATAAAATCAGAAATGAAAAAGAACTTACAAGTGATATCACAGAAATACAAAGGATCATAAGAGACTATTATGAACAATCATATGTCAATAAAATGAACAACTTAGAAGAAATGGACAAATTCCTAGAAATGTACAGTCTCCCATAATGAATCAGGAAAAAATAGAAAATATGAACAGACCAATTACCTGTAGTAAAATTACATAAGTAATTAAGAAAAACTCCCAACAAACAAAAGTCCAGGACCAGTTGTCTTCACAGATGAATTCTACAAAATATTTAAAGAAGAGTTAACACATCATTCTCAAGTTATTCCAGAAAACAGCAGAGAAAGCAACAATTCCAAATTCATTCTATGAATCCAGTATCACCCAGATCCTAAACCAGGAAAAGTCACCACAAAAGAAGAAAATTACGGAACAAATCACTGATGAACAGAGATACAATTATCCTCAACAAAATATTAGCAAACCAAATCCAATAGTACACTGAAAGGATCATACACCATGATAAAATGGGATTTATCCCAAAGATTCAAGTATTTTTCAGTATCCAAAAACCACTCAATGTGACAAACCACATTAACAAATTGAAAAATTAAAATCACATGATACTCTGAATAGTTGCATAAAAAGCTTTTGAGAAAATTCAAGAACAATTTATGATAAAAATTTTCCATAAAGTGGGTACAAAGGGAACATAACCAACATTATGAAGGCCATATATGACAAGCCCACAGCTAACATCACATTTAATGGTGAAAAGCTGAAAACATTTCCTCTAAAATCAAAACAAATCAAAGATGCCCACTTTCACCACTTTTATTTAACATAGTACTAGGAGTCCTAGCCACAGCAGTCATATAAGAAAAGCAAGGAATCCACATTGGAAAGAAAGAAGTAAAACTGCCACTGTTTGCATATGACATTATACCATATGTAGAAAATCCTAAAGAGGCCACCAAAATATTATTAGAACTCACCAATGAATTTGAAAAATTGCAGGATACAAAATTAATATACAGAAATCTGTTACATTTCTATACACTCACACCATACTATTTAAAAGAGAAATTAAGAAAACAATCCCACTTACAATCACATCAAAAAGAACAAAATGTCTAGGAATAAATCTAAGTAAGTAGGTAAAAGACCTTCACTCAGAAAACTTTAAGACACTGATGAAAGAAATTGAAGACAACACAAACAAATGAAAAGCTATACCATGCTCATGGATTGGAAGAATCAATACTGTTAAAATGACCATACTATCCAAGACAATCTACAGATTCAATGCAATCCCCATTAAAATACAAATGGCATTTTCCACAGGACTAGAACAAATGATTCTAAAATTTGTATGGAAACACAAAAGACCCCAAACTGCCAAAATAAACTTGAGAAAAAAGACCAAATCTGGAGTTTTCATGCACCCTCATTTCAAACTATACTACAAAGCTACAGTAGCCAAAATAGTATGGTACTGGCACAAAAACAAACACACAGATCAATGGAACAGAATACAGAGCCCAGAAATGAACCTACATGTACATGGTCAATTGATCGATGACAAAGAGGTCACAACATACAATGGGGAAATGATAGTATCTTCAACAAATGTTGTTGGGGAAACTGGACAGCTACATGCAAAATAATTAAATGGGACTACTTTCTCAAACCACACATAAAAATAAACTCAAAATGGATTACAAACTTAAATGAAAGACCTGAAACCACAAGACTCCTAGAAGAAAACATAGGCACTATGCTCTTTGACACTGATCTCAGAAATATTTTTCTGGATATGTCTCCTCAGGCAAGACAAACAACTTCAAAAATAAATGAATGAAATTACATCAAACTAAAACACTTTCACACAGTGAAGGAAACTATCAACAAAATGAAAATGCTGCCTACTTAGTGGGGAAAGATATTTGCAAATGATATACCTGGCAAAAGGTTAATATCTAAAATATACAATGAACTCATACAACTCAACATCAAAAACAACAAACAACCTGATTAAAACATGGGCAGGGGATCTGAACAGACATTTTTCCAAAGAAGATATACAGGTGGCCAACAGACACATGAAAAAATGCTCAACATCACTAATCATCAGGGAAATGCAAATCAAAACCAAAATGAGGTATTATCTCATACCAGTCAGAATGGCTATTATCAAAAAGATAAGAAATAACAAGTGTTAGCACAGATGTGAGGAAAAGGGAACCCTCTTACACTGTTGGTGGGAATATAAATTTGTGCAGCCACTATGAAAAACAGTATAGCATTTCCTTAGAAAATTAAAAATAAAACTACTGTACAATCCATCAATTCCATCCTGGATATATATCTGAAGAAAACAAAAACACTAGTTTGAAAAGATATATGCATCCCTTTTATTTATTTATTTAATTTGGAGGTCCACAATTATTTATTTTATTCTATTGAGGAATATTAGGCACATGTGCATAAATATATACATATTAGTAAGAATAATAATAATAAATATTATCCATCATTTGTTAAGCTCTTAGTTTGTGCCAGACACTATGCTAAATTATGTACATGCATTTAGTCCCTACAAGGTAAGATTGGTACTAGGATAATCCCCATTTTTCACATGAGAAATTGAGGCCCAGAGTTGTAACTTGAACCAGGTTACTTAGCTAAGAAGAGTGTGTGGCACATACACATACACAAACATATACCTTAATATGCCCGTTTACAAGTGTGTAAGTGTGGGGATAGCATGTAAATTTCTTATGAATTTAATCCAGAATTTCCACAAAGACCTCCCACACTTCCGGCAATATTATCAGAAGAGAATCAGAATGTAGTAGTACAGAGCACAGAAACTGGTCCCTGGAAGGTGCAGCTGTCTCTCTCTTCCCAGAAAATAAGCTCCATTCTGTGGAGATTCATTCTGAGATTCTGTGTTTTTCACTGTACAGCCCCAGCACCTAGAACAGCAACTTTGTAAATTGCAAGATTATTTACAATAGTGAAGATAATGGAAGCAATTTAAATGTCCACAGATAGATGAAAGAATAAAGAAGACGTGGGGGGTGTGTGTGTGTATGTACACAGACACACACACACACACATATATATGGTGAAATATTACTTAACCATAAAACGAATGAAATCTTGCCATTTGCGAGAAGGATGGACCTAGAGGGGGTATTATGCTAAGTCAAATAAGCCAGAGAGAGAAAGATAAATATCATATGATTTTACTTATATGTGGAATATCAAAAACAAAAGAAATGAACAAACATAACAAAACAGAAACAGAGTCACAGATATACAGAACAAAGAGGTGCTTGCCAGAGGGGAAGTGGGAAGGGGGATGACAGAAATAGATGAGGTTGATTAAGAGGTACAAACTTTGAGTTACAAAATAAATGAGTTAGGTGGATGAAATGCACAGTGTGGAGAATATAGTTAATAATAACATAATATCTTTGGCGACAGATGGTAACTAGACTTGTAGTAGTGATCATTTTGTAATGTATAGAAATATCGAATCACTATGTTGTACACCAGGAACCAACATAGTACCTTAGGTTCATTATACTTCAAAAACAAACTAACAAAATCACAAAAAGAGATCAGATTTCTGCTTACCACAGGAAATGGGGAATTGGATGAAGGGAGTCAAAATGTACAAAGTTCCAGTTTTAAGATGAATAAGCACTAGGGACATAATGTACAACATAATAAATATAATTCACACTGCTATAGGTTCTACATGAAAGTTGTTAAGAAGGCAAATCCTAAGAATTCTCATTGCAATGAAAATTTTTTTTCCTTTTGAATCTATGTTAGATGATGGATGTTCACTAAACTTATGGTGGTTATCATGTCATGGTGTATGTAAGTCAAATTATTACGCTGTACACCTTAAACTTATGCAGTGCTGTTTGTCAATTAGATTCTCAATAAAACTAGAAGCAGAAAACCCCAAATGTAGAAGGAACTTATATGATTCAATATAGTAGAAATAAATAACCCAATTGAAAATGGGTATATGACCTAAATAGACATTTTTCCGAAGAAGGTATACAAATGGTCAACAAGTACATGAAAAGGTGCTCAACATCACTAATCATCAGGGAAATGCAAATCAAAGCCACAGTGAAGCATCATCTCATATCTGCTAGGATGGCTATTATAAAACAGACGAGATAACAAATGCTTGTAAGGATGTGAAGTAAAAGGAACCCTTGTATACTTTTAGTGGGAATCTAAACTTGTACAGCCATTACGGAAAACGGTATAGAAGTTCCTCAAGAAATTAAAAATAGAACTTCCATACGATTCAGCAATCCTAATTCTGGGTATATATCTAAAGGAAACGAACACAGTATCCCTAAGAGACATCTGTACTACGCCCATATTCACTGCAGCACTGTTCACAATACCCAAGTTATGTAAACCATCTAAGTGTCTGCCAAGAGATGAATGGATAATGAAAATGTGATACGTATACACACACACACACACACACACACACACACACTATGGAGTATTATCAGTTTTAAAAAAGAAGAAAGTCCTGTCTTTTGCAACAACATGGATGAAACTGGAGGGCATTATGCTAAGTGAGGAAAGCCAGCCAAGCAATGATAAATACTGCATGAAATCACTTATATGTGGAATTAAAAAAAATGAAACCATAGAAACAGACAGTAGAATGGTTGTTGCCAGGGGCTGGGGGATGGTGGAAATAGGGAGAGTTTGGTAAAACTATAGTTGATAATATTGTACTGCATAAATGAAAACTGCTAAGAGAGTAAAACTTAAGTATTTTCATCATAAAGAAATGCAGAAATTTTAAATGAGTAATATAAAGAGGGATTTTTCCAACTTGGGTCACTGTGGGAAGCTGAAGTTCCTCATCAAAAAACAAGAGTAGCTATCTTCTTGTAACTTGCTAGGAACTGAAATAAGCAGAAAGAGTACCAAACTTTGCTCATTTCACAGAATGAAGCCTGTCTTTCTTCATTAACTACCTCTTTTTCTCCTGTGAAACTCAAGTGTTTTTTTCTAAATCACACAAGAGCGGAGTGAAAATGAGAAAGTAAACTATGCTTTGGACATCAGCTTCTGTGCCATTAACCTTTAGTTTCGGTAAAATGTGCTCGTTAAATATTACCTGCCTACCCTCCCTGCTCCTCACCCCTCCCAAAAAAAAGGATTAAACAAGTGAATTAAAATAATATATCTTCTCAAAAAACCACAACTTCAGCATTCAAAAAAATTATTATAGAATACCCATGAAAAACTTCAAGAAATAGTTAATATTATTCAATCAGTTTAATATATTTAAACAAATTGTTACTTCAAAAGGAAAAATTTTTTAAAATAAAATTGTTTTAGAAGAGGCAGAAACTATTAAAATATTTTTAAGCAGACTATTCTCCTGAAATAAATTTTTCCATTCGCACATTACATATTTTTTCAAAATTTTATTCAACTTAATAAAAAAAATACGTTTCATTAAAACAGATGCTCATGTAGGTTAATAAATGAAACAATGAAAAAATCTTCTTATCAAGAGTTGGAAACTATGATGTATTTCCTAAAACAAAAATCTACCTCTTATAAAACAGAAAAGAAGTTTAATTGGTAAAAGAATATTCTGCTGTAATCTACAGATGAAAATCTCCACTTTTAAACAAATCAAATCTCTCGGATAAAAAAGAAATAGTCTATACCAACCAAATATGTAAGTTGCCATTCCTGTCTTAAATGCATAATAGAAACATTCAAGTAGAGATTCAATTTTAGCTGATTTCCAAACAGTATCAGACCCAAAATTTTGTCCCAGAAATTTGGGATTAGATTATAGCTTTCTTCTATCATATACTCTATTAAATGTGACAAGAGATTCAGGGGAAAAAAGTGTTCTTAAGCCATCATAGAATCATGTTACATGCTGTATTACAGTATTACTCTTCTCTATTATAATGATGCAGTATGTAATGACCAGGCAGTTGGGGAGAAGCGTTTTTAGTATTTAATCAAACAAATAATTCTAATGGTTTATAATGACAATATAAAAATATCTTAAGGATAATTACATCTGGGAACTCAACTATCTTTTCAGGCCCCTTCTAAACATAATTTATATTCCAAGTAGTCAATCAATAATCAGAAAATCACTTTAAAATTAAAGGATGTCTTATTATTTTTTCTTGGATGTATAATATTTGTCTATGTATATGTATTTATTTTTTAAACCACTTTGTTGAGGTATTATTGTTTTATAGATCTAGGATTCAAAGCCAGATTTCTTTAATCAAAAACAGAAGTTGTACCTATTATGCCTGCTAAGGATTTTTTTTTTTTTTTTGGTAGAATAAAATTTGAGGCAAAATATTTTAATTGGTAAGTATAGTACTCTCTCCATTTATCTAATCTCTCAAAATATTAGTTGTCTCTTACACAGAGACAATTCTTCTAGACATTTTAACTTTAATTTTAGACTCAATATGAGAACCTTCAAATAGTTAAAATTGAGTTATGGAAGTAAAACACACAGAATCTAAATTTAATTAATAATACAAGGTAGAGCTAGATAAACTACAATTTTTAATTGAGATTCTACAAACTGTGGAAAACCAATAAAAGAATAGATCTTGGGATATGAAATGAATATACCAAGGACTTATAAATATGTGACATAAAACAATAGAGACAAAATATGGTCATTTTTGATATATAAAGAAAATAAAGACTGCTGACAAAAACTGGGGAATTTTCTACATTTTTTCAGTTTATATATAAATCAAAGAGATCCAGTTGCTAATGTTTTTTTAAGAATTAGATACACTACTTGTCAAATTAAAGATATTTACATTTTGGGGCTTCCCTGGTGGCGCAGTGGTTGAGAATCTGCCTGCCAATGCAGGGGACACGGGTTCGAGCCCTGGTCTGGGAAGATCCCACATGCCGCGGAGCAACTAAGCCCGTGAGCCACAACTACTGAGCCTGCGCGTCTGGAGCCTGTGCTCCGCAACGGGAGAGGCCGTGACAGTGAGAGGCCCGCGCACCTCGATGAAGAGTGGCCCCCGCTCGCCACAACTGCAGAAAGCCCTTGCACAGAAACTAAGACCCAACACAGCCAAAAATAAATAAATAAATTTATTAAAAAAAAAAAAATGAGAACTTAAGTTAATATACAGACCAGGAAGCTGGACAAAGATTTTATATATATATATATATATATATATATATATATATATATATATATATAATATATATATATATAATATATATTTAAAATAAAGACTATATGTATTATAAAGATTATATCTATATCTATAACATCTATCTATCTATATCTATCTATCTATCTATCTATGAGGAGAGAAAGCCCATTTACAAATAATACAAGTCGTTCTTCCATCTCAAAGAATAATGAAATCTGGAACATCAGTGTTTCTCGAGAGTGATGCCAGGTTCATAAAGAATAGTGGCAAGCTTAGGCAAGCAAGATTCAGGAATTGAATTCTGGATACTACAGAAATCTAATAACACAATACAAAGCATGTGGGATTTCTTACAACAGAAGACAGAAGACCAAATGTGAATATGTTTTAGTTGTCCTAAGCTTTCTCATTGTTAGTAGGTTTTCTTAAAATTAGTAAGTTCATATGCTAGTTTTATCTTTCAGAACTTAGTCTTCCTTTCATAAAATAGAAGTAATTCCAAAATATTTGCATTACCTTATCATTTATCATTAAATACCTGTACTCACATTCTGAATGTTTCAAACTTTCAAAAATAATATTTTTTATTAGAAAATTCACATAATCATGATGTAAAATATACTGTATCAAGAATATACTGTACTATATACTATATAAAGGAAAAGGAAATTAAGCTTCTCCTTTATCTTGCCATCCCCCAAATCTACTCCATATTACAAACAACCATGTATGAAAATCCTATCTGGTTCAAAAAAAGGTGAAGCTGGACATTTTTTCACCCATAACCCTTTATTATTATTTGGCAAAGAAGGATACTTATGAAGCCTTTCAATCAAAATCCTAAGGGGTAAACACTGCAAAGCTAGGTGTGATTTAACATTTTCCTCTAGGGTCCCCTTGCAATACTCTCACTTCCAAGTCAGGATCTTCCCTTTCTCCTTTTTAAAGGTATTCTCACATAATATTTTGGAAAGGATTTTATAAACAATATTCTATTATAGTTTTAAAAATTTATAGTCTATATGAAATTATAAGATTTAACACAAAGTAATTGGTTCATTCATTAATTTGAAAATTTTCTCATTTAAAATACCACACCATGTCATATAAATCTAGATATTGTCCAATGCTCGACATATAGATGTCCAATAAACATCCATTAAATGAATGAAGGCTCATACTGCTGACACTGTTTTGCTTGTTTCTGCCTGTATGTTTGCTGTTTGGTTTATTTGTCTGAATTTAGAGCACTCTAGTGCCTCACAAAATCTGGATTAAGCTAGGCTTCAGTGGCCCTAAACTTCAGCAATAACCTGAGATACTCAAGAAGAAAAGTGACTACAAAATCACATATTTCTCAAAAGTCCATATTTACTTTTTAATTTCCCATTATTCTCCATAATTTTTTCATATGTGAGAGAAAAAAATGTTCTAGATTAGATTTTTGCTTCAAACTGTCATGATTGTCTATTCTTAAGAATCTAGGATGCATATAACTTTTAGTGAAGAAACTAAAGAATAGCAAATTAATATCATTCAAAAGCATGTATGTCTCTAAACCATGTAGGAAGTTTTTGTAATATTTTACATATGGATATTATCTTTCATGTTATGGATATTGATATTTCACACACAGGACTTTTTTAAAAAAAAATAAGCACTAGAGAATATATGCATATACATCTTTACTTCCTTTGTCCTAAACTGTTTCCTTCCCTTTCTCTGATAGCTTAATCTTCCATGATCGAGTCAGTAGGAAATCAAGTGAATGATTTCTTCTTTCCTGTCAGAAAAAAATGGGTGACTGACAATTTATTAACTATTTTAAAATAAGTTTTTGAAAATCTGAAAGCACTAAGATGATACTGAGTCACTAGCTCTTTTATTATATATTCTCTTTCATTTTAAAGACAAAAGTACTTGTAACAGTTCATACTCTTGAAGCAAAAATAATTAGACACCCACCTAGGACTGCTACCCATTTTTTACTTTGTTTTTGAAATGAAATGAGATACAAAGGTTTAATGTGTTCCTTCCTAAAATCTCTTTTTTTTTTTTTTCCCTGCAGTGTCTTCACAGAGTCTTTACAGGCTACCTAAGATTGCACTAAAGTCCAGCAACAAAGATAAATGACGTTCCTGCTCAAGGTAATACAAGACCAATTAGCAACATGTAAAATATAAATATGATCATAAATACATTAAAATAGAGTCTTTAGGAGAAGTAGTTCAATGGCAAATTTTGAAAATGAATAAGATTTACAAGGTTAAATACCCCAGAGGGCCATGAAATAATAATTTAGAAGTAGCATATATTATATTTTAAAAATTATATTTTAAAACAGAATTTGATCAGCTACAGACAGATGCCCTCCAAATCCTAAAGTTTCTAAATTAGGCTTATCATCTTTAATTTTCTCACAGCTCTCCATTAAAACCCAACACAACTCCCAACACTCTTCAGTTTCAGAAATTTAACTTGCTGAGAAAATGTGTAATGCACCACATTCCCTCCCTCTCAACGATACTTATTTTTTTCACATATCCATTTTTTTTTCTTAGGGGAAAAAAAAGTGTACACTCTCTCCCAGGTTGTATTCCTTTATGTATACTTATTGTTGTCTAAGAGATGTTGTCCCAGCTCTTAGAGGAATTAGTTTTTTCCATTATCTCTTTTTTTCCCACTCTCCTTTTCACACTTGTTTTAAATTTTTGTTTCTTCCCATATTATAAACTCAAAGGGATAGTCCATACTTATCTTCCCAATTCCTCATGTTGTTACCACACCTGGGAGGACTATCACAGAACTTAAGCTATTACCTCTGCATCAAAATTTTTATGACAAAATCCTAAGTGAGAATTAAAAGTACCCACTCTCTCTCAAAAAAAAAAATCCACTGTCAGCTCTGCAACAATGGAAGCACTTCTTTCTACCTTTAAGATTTAACCAATCCCTTTCAGAAATACTCCTGCATTGAAAGTGTATCAATTGTTAAACTCAAAGGGTCTTAAAACCTTATGTTAGAAGAGATCTATGCTTTGCACAGTAAACCTGTACCAGACAATTATGAGTCTTACTTGCTGCAGCAAGCAATACTTTCAGCTTTTCTTTTCAGGGTAATGCACGTTTTCACTTTTGTTGAATAAATACCTAGGATTGCAATGGGTCACATGGTGAATGTATGGTTACATTTATAAGGAACATCAACTGGTTACAACCATTCTCCATCATCACTAACATTATTCCATATATGTCTCAACTGGAATGTTTCCATAGCTTTCCATCCTTCTTTTCCTATTGGCCACCAAAAACACAGTAGTGGTTTTATTATGTCAATCAGATTATGCCATTCCTCTGTTCAGGGCACTTCAATAAGTTTCCACTACTCTGATAATGAAATTTAAAGTTTCCATCATAGGTCCTTGGTTATCTCTAAAAATTAGATGCCGTATTCTCCAGCCACAATTGCTTGCTCTTTTTCAAACCTGTCAAGTGTGCCACAAACTCAGGACATTTAATTTGCTATTCCCTCTGCCTAAATATACTTTCTCAAGTATTCTTACAGCTTATTGTTTTTTACTTCCTTGAATCACTTTTTTTTTTAGAGATATGTTTTATTTTTTAAAATTTTTTATAAATTTATTTATTTATTTATTTATTTATTGGCTGCATTGGATCTTTGTTGCTGTGTGCGGGCTCTCTCTAGCTGTGGCGAGCAAGGGCTACTCTTCGTTGTGGTGCACGTGCTTCTCACTGTGGTGGCTCCTCTTGTTGCGGAGCATGGGCTCTAGGTGCGCCAGCTTGAGTAGTTGTGACACGTGGGCTCAAGTAGCTGTGGCGCACGGGCTTAATTGTTCCGCGACATGTACGCATGTGGGATCTTCTGGACCAGGGCTCAAACCCATATCCCCTGACACTGCTCCACCAGGGAAGTCCCTCAAATCACTTTTTAAATGTCACCTTTTCAGATAAGCTTGGTCTAAACAAACCAATTTTAAGAATATACACTTCAATCTTTAGCTGTGTTTGTTTTATTTTATTTACAGCATTTACTGCTAATGCTATAAATTATACATGAGTTTGTTTACTATCTGCCACTGGCACTAGGATTTAAGTTCCAGGGGGTGAAGGATATTTTCTTTATTCTTCGTTTTACACTGTGTTTCTCTAGTACCTAGAATAATAATTGGCAAGTAGTAGGAATTAAGATATTCATTGTGGTAACAAATAACAAATGAAACATCCTATCTTTTCTCCCACTTGTTTTTGATTCACCACAGGCTTCACTGAAGGAGGTACGAAATGTAAAATGTATAAAATGCAGTTATACAACTCAATCCAGTGACCTCAAAATATTTTTTCTATCTTTTTCTCATCATGCTCTCATTTTCTATCTTATATTCAGTGAATTACTATTATAAATCAGCTTTGCAACCGGCTCAAAACCTTAGTCTTTGTTTCCTTCAGTTGTAATTACCTAATAAATCCAAAATCATGATGAGCTCAATATATTACATTTTCCACGCTCATCTCTGACTGGGTGAGCATTGCTTCTGAGAATCATACATTCATATTAGTGTCCAAAAAATGTTCAAGACCATTAGGGTCAAACTGACACTCAAAACTTCCCTGCAAATCAATCATATTTGTCTTTTATTTCATAATTTTTTTGGCAAAAGCTATTCTCACACAAGTTATAATATTATCTATTATTGATAATTTATTGATAAAATAGAAGCCATCAGACTGGAGGACTCTTCCCTTCCCTTCACTACTTATTAAAATCTACCTGTTCAGTAAGCACATCTTCCTTTTATCCCTCCTATTTCAAAAGAAGAAATGTCCCTACTCCTCTCAATGCCAAACTCTCTAATTGTCCACTGGATCCCATCCTCCTCATTTTATCCTTTGGATGTCCTTCTTTCTCCATCTTTGATGGATTGTTCCTATAAATATAAAAACATGTACTATTTTATATCCTAAAATCAAAACAAGCCCCCCCAACCCCTCCTATTTGCCTATAACACCAAAAATCAAAACAAAACTCCCCAACCCCTATTTGCCTATAACACCATCCAACTAGAGCCTCGTATCTCTGCTCCCCTTCATAACCACACATCTTGAAAAAATAATCTGTATATACCATCGCCTCTTCTTGAATTCCTAACTATTGTTTGATATCTTCCAGTCTGGGTTATACCCCGATTCAAACTGATCTGGCTCAGGTCACCAATGATTCCACATTGCTCAATCCAATAATCATTCTTTTACTTCACCTCGTTCTGTATCTCAGATGATTCTACTGATGATTCTATTTCATTAAATATTTTCCTCTCTTTGCATCTGTGATAGTACCAAATCCTAATTTTTCCCCTGATATTTGATTATCTCATCTCAGTCTCCAGTGCTTGACATGCCCAAAATGGGAGTAAATATTCCTTCAGAAGACACACATAGCACACTCTCAGATATGTGAATTCACCTACATACACAGATGTGCACATCTCACATACACATTCCCATACACACATGCACTTCCCCACATAAACGTACACTCACATACAAGCATATGAATATCTCTGTAAATACACACTCACAGACAGTACCAAAAGATACTCATATAAATGTATGCATACCACCCCCTCACACATGCACTCACTTATACACTTGTATTCCCTCACCCAAATTGACACACGTGCATTCCTCACGCACACATACTCACATGCATGTATACATACACGCACCCACCCTCACACACACACATATTCATACAAATGTACACCCCAGCTCCCTCAACATCTTTTTTTTTTTTTTTTTTTTTTTAGGCAAAGGTGTGTACAGGGAAGTAGTGGGCAGGAATATGAGTAGGTATAGGGTGTGTTTGAGCAGTGGGTGGATGTCAGAGAGTGGAGAGTGTTTTTTTATTTTTTTATTTTTGGTTGTGTTGGGTCTTCGTTTCTGTGCGAGGGCTTTCTCTAGTTGCGGCAAGCGGGGGCCACTCTTCATCGCGGTGTGCGGGCCTCTCACTATCGCGGCCTCTCTTGTTGCGGAGCACAGGCTCCAGATGCGCAGGCTCAGTAGTTGTGGCTCACGGGCCTAGTTGCTCCGCGGCATGTGGGATCTTCCCAGACCAGGGCTCGAACCCGTGTCCCCTGCATTGGCAGGCAGATTCTCAACCACTGCGCAACCAGGGAAGCCCCTCAACATCTTCTTATACATACACATACTCCCACACAGAGATGCTCATATGCACCTACCCCACATACACAGTCACTCAAATATACACACATGCAAATCCCACATATAGACACTCATGTACTTTCAAGCATTCACACCACATTCACACTTCTTTCAGACTTGGAGTATGTGCATATGTGCCTAAAATGAAATTGTGAGGACACAGGCTCAAAATGTACCTTCAGATTCTGGCTCATTTTCTAAAAGTAAGTTTGAAGTCTACAGTTTCCTCACAATTCCACTCTAATTTTCTCACATAAAATTGTTAATTCTTTCTCAATAATATACCTAAAATTTTGTATATATTTCCATTTTCTTTACCACTACCTAGACAAACCATCATTGTTTACCTACATCCTAACATTTTTCAAGCTGCCTATTTCGCCCTCTCTAATCTATTTTGTATAATTTAAGCTGTGTAACTATTTCAGAACACATACAGATTATACAATGATTAACATTTAAATTCAGTGGACTGTCCCTCAACTTCAATTTTCATTATTAAAATTAGCCTATATTGAATATATAATGCTGGCAAGGACATGATAAAATAGGTATCATCTATTTTAGGTAGCACTTTAAATGATTTAAAATATATTTGATAAAACTTTTGTAATATATTTCAAGATGAAAAAATGTCTGTATACCATTTCACTTATAGTTCTGTTTCAGAGAGACAATACCAAAATTTTATTAAATACTATGAAAGCATCATGCAATGAATAAATATACTACTTCCACAATAGGGAATATTCAAAACAACATAAAATAACATTAGGGAAATAAACTATGAATATTCAATAGAATATTATATATTCATTAAAATATTTCAGAATAATTTTTACTTCTGTAATCAATGTTTTTGATAAGTTGATGATATATAAAAGTATTGGATTATTAGGTATAGAGGTGTGTTAATTTATATAGGTAATATAATCATAGCTCAATCAAAACTAAAGCAAAAGACAAAAGAGATATACAAAAACATTAAATGTGGTAACATTTCAGTGATTTAACTATTTTAGCTTTCTTCCTCTCTTTCCTTATTATCTGTATTTGCTATTATGAGAATATATAAAAGAAAAACCAATTAACAAAAGAATTATCTTCCCCTTTAACCTATGGCAAATGGAATAAAAGTACTTATGGCAATTTCTAGGACATAACACTTTTTGTAGGCTTTTTGTAAACTTCAGTGTTTTTGTTTTTAAGTCAGGAAAATTAATTTCAGATGCATTGTTTATTTGCAAGTACTTTTTAAATATTGATAGTATCTTTTATTTATTTATTTAAAAGTACTTTAATCAACAGCCTGACTAGAATCAAAGTTCAAAATAGATATAATTTGAATGATGGCATAATTAGGATGGATGTCTATTTCAAAAAAAAAAAAAAAAAAATTAGCTTCAAGGGATTATTGGAAGTATTAAATGCAAAAAGTAAATATATATGTCAGCCAAATCCTAATTGCACAATAAAACTTTTAAACTATTTTATTATTCTTCCATTGTTTCATCACATAGTGCATTATGAGGACATAACCTTGTCAAAGGTTGGGTTCTTCGAAAAGAGACTCTGAGGTTCTGAGATTTGGGTGCAGGAGCTTTATAGGGATGTACTCTAAAAAGTACCACTAGTCAGATGTCAGAAAAGCAGGACTGGGCAGAGGAAGACTTCGAACTACAGAACATTTTCAACAGCAGGCGAGACCCTAAAAGTGGCTCTAGAGCTGGCATTGCTCCTTAAAGTTGTCCCAGCTGAGGCAAGGGCAGTGGCTTTCCATACCCCATACTGACCAATCATTAGATATGGATTACTCCTGAAAGTAGGGTAGGGTAACCTTGGTATAGGTAACTCTTTTCAACCAGGGCAATTACCAGAGAGGCACACAGACTCAGCCACCAACATCTATAGCAAGTAGGAAAAAAGTGCTTCCATCTTGAAAGGGTGATTGGAATGATATACAGAAGTACAGTACAGCATCTCCTACATGAATTCAAATTTGTTAACTTTATTACTCTCCTAAAATTGCTATGCTAAAAACAGTGATTATTTCCTTAGATTTCCTAATATTCCTGGGGTTATATTCCTACTTCACACATATCATTCCTGTAATAAAAATTAAAATATATAATATCCTCCTTCTCTAAACTAGTATGGAGATCATTGTTTTTCTAGGCCATTTTTTTTTTTAACTTTAGAGGCCTTAGAACACCTTATAGAGTACGTGAACAATAGATATTCCTTTGTCATATGCCTAGATGCTCTGATTTAAATTTTCACAGGTAGTAAGAGAATATATTTTAAGTACCTTGTTCTTGTTTTTTGTACTTTTCCTGTACTCAAAAAGCATAGATAATGTTTGCAGGAAAAATAAATTTAGGGTAGTGAAAATTGCATGGAGGCATAGTTGAAAATTTCTAGAACTGCAACAGAAACAAGCAAACCCAGTGACCATTTTTGGTTTCTAAATGTCATTTTCCAATAAAAGGAAACAAGATTCCTTGGAGAAATGGCTGTTTCTATGAAGGGGCAGGGAAAAAACAAGATGAGACTAGGGCCTCTTGTATTGCCAGAAAGTAAATGTTAAATAATAATAATAATAATAGCAACAACAACACCTAAAGAAAATGGAGGTTGCTCTGAGAGATTTCTCAATGTCCAAAATTAGAACATTTTAATCAACAAAATAAATAATGATATTCATAATTTCTGGTTTTGGCCACAACATATAAAGAGCTTAGAAGCTGTCATTCTCAACCTTGCAAGGAGAAAAAGCTGAACAGACCAAAAATAAATTACTTTTCTTGTAACTGTCAGAGAACTGAGGTTGCAAGACAAACACTCACCCCCAAATCTAGAGAGACAGCATAATACAGAGTCATAGCTGAGATCAGCTTACACGGCAAGAAGGTACAGGAGCCATAAACTGGTAGTAACACTTGAATGGTAACTTTTATGAATTGCTGGAGGCCGATTGTGGATGAGGTCAAGAGTGATAAACTGTGGATGCTAAAGTCTGGGGAGTAGGGTCCACATTTTTAATGGGTTTAACTCTAGGAAACCAACTAGGTTCTATGGTAAAGTTCCAAGAAAGATCCTCTCACAACTCTGGCAGAGGTAAGGGAATAATAATCATTGTGAAATATACCTAGAATGTTCTCCATACCAAAGTCCTCCTCTCCATGGTAAAAGACTTTACTAGAAACTTACCCCAGCTGGAGAAGGACATTCCTTCCACATCAGCAGGCCTTAGCTTCCTACCTTATCTAACAGGAAAAAATAGCTCTGCCACTGAAATAGCACTTGTGGTGGACACAGCCCAGACAGAGGCCCACTAAAACTCTTGGGGTTTAAACATAAGATTATAGAATACTTCCTTTACCTAATGACTAAAAAAACAAATGAAAAGAGTTTCAGGATAATAGTGGATTACAGCTGAATTAAACTGTAAGATGCTGCCTCTCTTTCAGGAGGAAGACTTATGTCAAAAGGAAAAACAAACAAGGAAGCCTGAAAGAGGGGTTACATGGCTCCAACAATAATAATAGATTTCTCTATTTCTCTTTTCTGTTCTATCCACTTCTAAATCTTATTATGTAATATTCCTTTTAATTCCTGATAATTTTCCTTGTTCTGAAGCCTTTTTTGTTGAAGTTTTGCAAACTAGACTCAACTATATGCTGTCTACAAGAAACCCCTATTAAAGAATCAAAAAAGCTAAAAGAAATATAAAATATACATTATGCTAACTCTAATCAAAAGCAAGCTAGCATAGCTATATATGAATTTTACACAAAGAAGACAACAAAACAAGGAAAATTATCAGGAATAAAGGGGAGCATTAAATAATGAGAGTCAAAAACTGATAGAACTGAAAGGAGAAAGAGAAATCCACTACTGTTGTAGGAGACTTCAATACCTCTCCATTACTGTTAGATAAAGCAGGCAGAAAATCTGAAAGGATACTGTTAACCCAAATAGCATTAACCATCAATTTAATGTAAGTGATACTTATACAATACTACAACAACCTGTGAATACATATTCTTCTCAAGCTCTCGTTCAATATTCACCAGCATGAACCACACTCTGGGCCACAAAATATATTTTTTTAAGTTTCTGAAAATACTAAGTCATTTAAAAAATGTTCTCAGACATGAGAATTAAACTAGTGCAATGGTCTAAATGTCTGTTTTCCACCAAAATATTTATGTTGAAATCTTAATGTCCAAAGTGACAATATTAGGAAGTGGGGCCTTTGGGAAGACCTTAGGTGATTGAGGGTGAAGCCTTCAAGAATGGGATTAGTGTTCTTATAAAAGAGATCCCACAGCAATCCCTAGCCCCTTCCACCATGTAAGGACACAACATGCAGGCACCGTCTATGAACTAGGAAGTAAGCCGTCACCAGCCACCACACTAAAACTGCTAGTACCATGATCTTGGACTTCCCATCTTCCAGATTTGTGAGAAGTAAATTTCTGTTGTTTATAAACTACCCAGACTCTAGTATTTTGTTATAGCAGCCCAAATGTATTAAGGCAAGTAGAAGTCAGTAACAGAAAGATAGCTGGAAAATTCCCAAATATCTGAATATTAAATAACATACTCCTAAATAACAGTAGGTTGAAGATGAAATCTCAAATGTAAAGTAAAATTATTTTAAACTAAATGAAAATAAGAATATAATTTATCAAAATTTGTAGGGTGCAGCTAATATAGTGCTCAGGGAAATTTATAACACTAAATATATATATTAAAAAAAGAAATATCTTACATCAATAACTTAAAACTCTATCTTAGGAAAGCAGAAAAAGAAGAGCAATATAAAACTAAAGGAAGTGGAAGAAAACAAATTAAAAATTAGATCAGAAATCAGTGAAACTGAAAATAGGAAAATAACAGAAAAATCAACAAAACCAAAAAATAATTGTTTGAAAAGAACAATGAAGTTAATAATTTCTAACCATGCTAAGAAAAATGAGATGACACAAATTACCAATATTAGATATGAAATTATCACTACTGCTCCCATAGACATTAAAAGAGTAATAAAGAAAACCTATGAACAACTCCATGCTCCAAAATTTGATAACTTAGATGAAATGGACCAATTCCTTAAAGATGAAAAAAACCAAAATCAACACAATGATGAATGGATAATTTGAATGGGTCTTTGTCTATTTACTTGAATCAATTGAATAAATAATTAAATACCTTCCAAAACAGAAAGAAGTAGGCCCAGATGGTTTAACGGTGAATTCTACTAAACATTTAAAAGAAAAATGTTAACAAATCTTCACAATCTCTCCTCAGAAATTTAAGCAAAGGGAACACTTAAATCATGCTGTAAGGCCAAAATTCTCCTAATACCAAAATCAGACAAAAACATTACAAAACAGAAAAACTACACAATTTCTCTCATGAACATAGATATAAAAAATCCCCTATAAACATTAGTTAATCAAATCCAACAATATATCATAAAAATAATACACCATGACAAGATGGGATTTATTTCAGGTATGTAAGGCTAGCTGAACATTCAACAAATTTCGCTGGAACAACTGGAAGTCCAGATTGGAAAAAAAAAAATTTTTTTTTAATTTAAAAACCAACCCATGAATTTAGATACATGTCTTATGCCTTTCATGAAAACAAATTCAAACCAGATCACATCTATAAATGTAAACTACAGACCATTAAAAACTTCTAGGAGAAAACACAGGTGAAAATCTATGTGACCTTGGGTTTGATGAGTTTAGATAGGAAACAAAAATATGATCCATGAAAGAAAAGAATGATTTACTGGATTCATCAAAATTAAAAGGTTCTGTTCTTCAAAAGTCAGTAGTAAGAAAATGAAAAAACAAGTCAAGACTGGGAGAAAATATTTGTAAGACACGGATGTGATGTGATAAAGGATTTTTGTACAAAATGTACAAAAACTCTTTAAACTCAGCAATAAGAAAGCAACTCAATTAAAAATGGGTAAAATATAGAAGCTGATATTTGAGCTGATATTTCACCAAAGAAGATATAGAGATAGAAAATAAGCATATGAAAAGATGCTCAAATTGTTCACCAAGTGATAATTATAAATTAAACTACAGAGAGATACCACTACACACCTATTAGGATAGTTTAATTCAAAATACTAATAATACCAATTTCTGGCAAAGATGTGGAGCAACAAGAACCCCCATTCATTGCTGTTGGGAATGCATAATATTACAGCCACTTTGTAACATACATTTAAGCAATCATATTCTCGATTTTTACACAACACACATATTCCTGATTTGAAAACTGATGTCCATGCCAAAACCCACAATAAATGCTTATACCAGTTTTATTCATAACTGACAAAAACTGGAAGCAATCAAAATGTCCTTCAATATTAGGTGAAAGGATAAACAAACTGTAGTACATCCATAAAATGGAGTAGTTTTTAGCAATAAAAAGAAATCCTCTCTCAAGCCATGGAAAGACATAGGTAGATTACAAATGCATATTGATAAGTGAGAGAAACATATCTTTAAATGGTTACATACTGTATGATTCTAATTATATGACATTTTGGAAAAACAAAAACGGATAGGTAGTAAAGATATCAGTGATAGCCAAAAGGATGGAAGAGGGTAAAGTGCTGAATGGGTGAAGCACGGGGGATTGTTAGAACAATGAAACAATTCTTTATGATACTGTAATGGTAGATACATGACAATGCATTTGCAAAAACTCACAGAACTTTACTGCACAAGGAGTGAACCACAGTGTA